>NW_019154123.1:8761215-8870183 GCF_002288905.1 Enhydra lutris kenyoni
TGGTGAGTGCTGTGAAGTGTGTAAACCTGGCGATTCACAGACCTGTACCCCTGGGGATAAAAAGATATATGTTTATAAAAAATAAAATTTAAAATTAAAAAAAAAAAAAAAAAAAGAAAAAAAAGAATTGACTTGAGGAGGCATGGTGTCAGGGCTTTGCCAGACCTGCAGTGCCTAGTTACATAAAATCATCCCGGAAAAGACATACTGCTGTCTAGCAGTTGCAGACTGATGCTAAAGTGAGCTGTGGTACAACAGCAGGTTACTTTCCATAGGCTTTGAATGAGATCTCCTAAGCCTAAGGTGGCTGTAGAATGCTTAGTGCTCTACCAGAACTTTGAGGGGCTCAGGATGGAGCCCTACCTTTGCCCCATTTCTCCTTAATCCTTCATGGGTTAAAACAAAACAAAATTCTAAAATTACAAAATCCATTCACCAGCTTTTATGCACAATCACAATTTTTTGAAAAACCATTTATTTTCAAGTGTTCCCAGACATAGGCGCTCAAAGTAAACATCAAATGGTATTTTCCCTTCTAGTTGAATTCTTTCTGCTAGCTTGATCTCTGCTGCATTTTGTTTTCTGGAATTCCCAAATTACCTTTTCTAAAACTTAGGGGTGATAGTCCCTGACAATTAGGATTACACTGGACTGACCTGTTGAGAACACCACACTTTTCTACTTTGTTCTGTTCTTTGTGCTGGGACCAAAAAAAAAAAAAAAAAAAAAAAAAAGCCACACACCATTTAGATTATATTTGAATAAGAAATAAGCATGAATATGGTAAACTGTCAGATCTGCAATCAAACATTTCTATAGATTATGTTAGTTCAAGGAAACTCCCAAAATGTCAGTAGACATAGTCAAAAACTGCTGAAATGGATAAGAAAAATACAAAGTTGACTCACTGAAATATAAAGTGAATGTCACCATGCTCATTTTTGTTGCTGCATATAGTACTCCATTTTATGAATCTACTACCATTGATTTATTTGGTTACTTCCAGTTTAGAGAAATGTGAATCATCTTGCTATAAATATTCGTTACAAGAATCCCGATTCACATGTGCCACAGTGCTTCAATATTACATAGCTAAGAGAGGAATTGCTACTATAGTGCCTAGCATTGTGTCACAGTGTTCTCCAAAATGGTTGTACTAAATTTTGCTCCTACCTGCTGTGTCTGAAAATTCTTACTGTTCTTCATTCTCACCAACACATAGTGTTGTCATACTTGATTCTTTTCCAATCTGGCAGGGGTATCGTGGTATTGTTTAATGATTTTAATTTGCCCGTGCCTGATTACTAATGAGGTTGCACATTTTTAATATAATTTGGGCCACTTCAATTCCCTCTTTTGAAGTCTCTGTTCAAGTCTTTCCAATTTTTTTTAATGGATTTTGTTTTTCCCATTGATTTATATCTACCTCAAGCCACATGAATGAATTTCACAACTATAATATTAAGGAAAAGCAGGATACCAGAGAATATAAATATAAGTTCCCATTTATATAAAGTTCAAAAATCAGGCAAACAGGTCTATTTCATTTAGGGAGACCCAGGTAAGTGCCATTAATATTTTAAAAAACAAAGAAATAAATGGCAAGTAGTGGTAAGAAAGTCCAACTTTCTTACAACATTTTTTATGATTTAAAATGCACACTCAAGGGGTGGCTAGGTGGCTCAGTGGGTTAAGCCTCTGCCTTCATCTCAGGTCATGATCCCAGGGTCTTGGGATCGAGCCCCACATCGGGGGGCTCTCTGCTCAGCAGGGAGCCTGCCTCCACCTCTCTCTCTGCTTACCTCTCTGCCAGTTTGTGATCTCTGTCTGTCAAATAAATAAATAAAATTTTTAAAAAAATAAATAAAATGCACACTCAAGTATATAATTTACACATTTACTTGAGGGGAAGATTTATGACTATCACTGACTGGGAACTCTTTTCTCTCCAGAACCCAATGGGAGGTTAGGGGAATATAAAGCAGATCTGGAGTATGCCTACTTGACCTTCAGGCATATAAATTAGTATGTCTTTAAAGGGAAATGTAAGGTAATCTCTAGAGCAACCACTAAGAAAACTATTTTCAAAAACTGTACAAACATATATACAAAAGCACTACAGGTAAGGCAAATGTAACACCAAAAATATTTAAGCAACCCCCTGGTAAGGTAGGAAAAGGGAAAGAGAGAAATAAAAAGCAAAGAGAATGAACGAAACAAATAGAAAAGTGACAGACTTAGATCCTAAAATATCAAAAATTACATTAATGCAAATGGCTTAAATACACCAAGTAAAATAGAAATCTCTTAAATAGATCTTTAAATGACCGAACTATATCATGTCTACAACAAACTCTTTTAAAATATACTAATACAGATTAAAAGCAAAGAGATAGGAAAAAACATGCCATGAAAACACTAATCCAAAAAAAAAAAAAAGAAGAAAGAAAGAAAGAAAGAAAGAAAAGCTGCATGGCTCTACTACTATCAGACAAAGTGAACTTCAGAGAAAAGAAAATTATCAAATATAGAAAAGGACACAACATAATGATAAAAGAGTTAATCTACCAAGAAGAGACAACAATCCTTAATGTATCAAAATAACAGAGCTTTAAGAGCATGATGAAAAACAATGAAGGGGAAAAGATAACTTCTATTTTTTTAAGCAGGTAATATATGCTCTTCTAATATGTCCAGGACCCTGTTTCAAACACTCTACATCCATTATCTCATTTAATCTTTACCCGAAGAAAAGTAATTATAAAATACATACTATTATCTCATTCTATATATAACTAAATTAAAACTAGATAAATTAAGCATCTGGTCCAAGGTCACACAGTTAGCGATTCTCAGACCAAGTTCTTATCAACCTTCACACTGCCTCCTTTAAACACTTAGAAAATAAACTGTGATCATCACATCTAAAACTGCAGTCCAATATCTCCTCTTCTTAAAGCCTCAGATCAACTTCTAATGGAGAACAAATGAGCCATAGGAATCAAGTGGCTGTAGAAGGCATCAGAAAGTAAAAAAGGGGAACAAGCAGAGCCTAGGGCAAGTATCAGCTAATCAGGGGAAAGACAGAAGTCACATTATGGTCACAATGACCACAGATAGTGTCAAGAGTACCATATAAGGTTGAGAAAGCTGGGAACTGTGCAACTCCAGGGACATTATTTATATAGACTAAGAATATTAGGTACCTGGCACCACCTGGAGTTATAGTCCACAACATGTGCTGCTATTCATGGTATCCCTGACAATAATTATGCTGTCTGAAAGTAATAGGCTCAAGTTTGCAAGGCTGGAAAATGGCCATTAGCATCTGGCTGGGGCAGAGACAACTGTCTGACCCAGTAAGTTCAAAACCTGGCAAGCTAGAGTAGTGGTGCCTAGACAGTTGTATTTAATGGATTGGAAAAAATGCCCCAAAAGTTATAATAAACATACAAAAAAATTGAAAAACTTTATTTGGTCAAGCAATTCTTTTCCTTTCAAACTATTGTTGATCACTATTGCCATTTTCTAAAATTTATCAATGCATTTTCCTTATTTTGTCAAAACTTGGAAATGTGATCACAGATCAACATTCATCTATAAAGCAGCACCTGGAAGCACCTCGACCTAGCAAGTCAGGTCAGAAGGACCAAAGAGGAAAGACAGAAAGAGAGAGACCATTTTCATTTGTAGCTCTTCTGTACAATCTTGTCCTCCTTCTCCAAACCCAAAGGATGCTTATTAGACTTTGAAGGTAATTTCTAAGACTCTTACAAACATTTGCCTCTTACAGACATTTGCCGCATAAACCATCTGAAAATCCTTGTTTTGATGGCAACTGTCAGCACCAAACCTGCACCAAGTCTTTCCAAGGGTATTATGAACATCATTACATGGGAACATGGGCTACAAAAGACCAAAGTCTTGTCCGGAAGAATCAAGGACCAAAAATGGCAGCCAAGATGAAAATTTTCTGAATAGCAAGAATCTACTATAAACTTATTCTTTTATATAATTCTCTATCTGGGACACTTTGCAGTTTTTAACATATCGTAAGTGCTCAAAAAATAATGTATTAATTATAATTGTCAAATTGATGAGGCAAGCCTACAGAGCTCATTTAAATAAGGAAACAAGGGGATCCAGGACTTTCTAGGTATAGACATAGGGCCCAGCATCCAAAAAGAGAGAGGGGAAGAGAATTATGTGAGTTTGAATGTTGACCTTGGTTTAGAACTATGTGCTCTCTGCTGTGGACTGCGCTTAGCCTGTGAAAGTTCACTATAGCCAGAAAGGAGTAAAATCTTGACAGCGAGTCTTCTGCTTGAGTGAGCACAGGTGGTCCACATCACTTCACCTGAGAAGCCTATTCTTCCTCTTTGGTCCTGATGGCAAGGAGCCATTGCTCTGCACTGCTGGTTACATCTGGGCATTACCTCAGAAAAGAAAAAAAAAAAATCTGTCTAGAAAAATTTAAACAACACAGTCTCTGAAGTCAGCATTTTGATTCTGAACTCTGCACTTACTTAATATAAGATCTTGAGGGAAATAGTTAACTTCACAAAACCTTCATTTCCAGCTTTTGAGATGTAAGGATAGCATCTACCTCACAAGTTTTTTAAGGTAAATGAAATAATCCATGTTTAAGGTACTTTCTATGCTAAAAGTTCTGTGTAAATGCTAGTTATTGTTACCCTTTGGATAACCCAATTGATCAGGGATTTTGAAGAATATTTCTGAACTCTGATGTATGATAGCAACATTTTTCTTTAAGACTTCAAAGAGGGATGAGAGGGATTTAAAATTGAACAAAGATAAATGCCACAGTAAGAAGTTTAAAAACATTGTTTCTGATGGAAGGGAAATAAATTGACTGACTGTGTTAATCTCCATTAGTGTTATCTACTAATTAATAATATATTTTAATTAAACAGAGTCAGAATGGTTTTCACAGAGCAAAGAGAAACCTGTTCTTTTCATTTTGTTTGCTTAATTCCCACTGCCATGTGAAGAGTAATTTATTTCAAGTAGCAGAAAGGCCCAGCAGACACTTAAGAAAACTGGCAATGTATGTAAGCAGTCTCACCACTTGACCTAATACTTCCAGTGAATAGCCTCCTTCTGTCTTGCAATAATCACAGCGAATTGTTAGGATTCTCTACAATGCACAGGTCTATCCTGGGGTAAATGCAAGATGAATATGTCCTCTCCTTGCAACAAAGAGTGAGCAAAGGCAATCCAACAATCCTTCCACCTCCTCCAAAAACCACCCCCCCTAAAATAACAAGTTGAAATGAGATGATAGTGGTATCACCTGAATGGAAATTTTTCTTCTGCTGCTTTCTCCAAAAAGAACTTCCCAAGCAAATAAGAGCAAGCGAGAGAACAGAAAGGTGGTATATAGAGAAGTCCTATAAGGACTGTAAGTTTATAAGATAAACCAGCTTCTAGTCTTACTGCCCTTCCCTCTGTTCTCCACTACACAAGTTTACAAACTCCAGTAACTCCACATAGTACAAGGTTTTTAGCTGGTGACTGCCCTTTAGTACTTTCGGCTTCAGCAAAACTGAACTATTTGCTATTTCCCAAAGAAGTCCTGTTTTCTCCTTAATCTGTGACTTTGCTCACATTTTTCCTTCTGAAAGAATGTGGCCTAGAGTTCTCATCTGCTCCCTGGATAATCTCTTTGTCTTATAAGTCAAAAATTCAAAGATGGCCTCTTCATAAAACCCTCTTCTACACTACCTCTTCCTGCCCTCCCAGAAGTTATACATTCTGTATTCTAAACTCATCAAGTATCTACTAAATTCACTTTTAGAGTATTTATTATGTTTTGTGGTTAAACTGTTGCTGATGTGTCTGTCTCTCCCATGATAGCTCTTCAAGAGAAAGGATTACATCCTTTATACTTAGATCTATAGCATCCAGCACATAATAAAATATTACACATTCAATAAATGTGTTTTAAATGAATGCATAGTTCAACAGTTCGCAAACATGCTCTGCAAAGGACCAAAAAGTAAATTTTAGGCTTCATGAGACATTTATCCTCTAAAAATTCTGCCACTGCAGTCTACTCAAGTCTACTCAACTCTGACATGGCAGAACAAAAGCAGCCATTGTCAATATATAAACAAATGTGACGTGTTTCAATAAAACTTTATTTACAGAAAGGTGGTTGGTCAGATCTGACCCACCAGCCATAATTGGCTGATTCCTGGTAAACTAAAGGATCAAATGAAGGAGAAAGCCCTGTAAAGTTCTCACAAAGAGGACTTCAAGCCCAAGAGGAAATCTGATGATGTAATGGTAGGATATGGTAATAGATCCATTTTAAGGAGAAATGGAAGGTAAGAAGTGGCACCATAACACTCCCCTGCCCTCATTCTGGAGACCAGGCATAATCCATGTTAACATGCATGCAACTGGGAAAGTGTGGGTCCATCAGCAGCTTTATGAAACCTGAAAATATAATATTTGCGAATTCTAGATTCTAACAATTTATCTTTTTATTTCATAGATTAAAAGTACCTACAAATGGAGGGCAACAGACCACCCTAAAGGGTACATTTTTCCCTATGTTGCGTGGGAACCAAATACGGAGGAAAGATGCTAGCTACCCAAGACATTATTATCTATACCAGACGATGAAAATTCCAGTCATGGTATAAGGAATGACTAACATTTGGCAGAGCTCTGAAAGAGTTTGGGCAGATCACCCTTAAATTAAAATGCAAAGGCTGAGGCACTTGGATGATGCTGTCGGTTAACCACTGGATTCTTGGTTTCCACTTAGGTTGTGACCTCAGGGTCATGAGATCGAGCCTCACATCTGGCTCCATACTCAGCATGTGGAGTCTGCTTGAGATTCTCTGCCTCTTCTTCTCCCTCTGCTCCATGTTCTATCTCTCTCTCTAAAATAAATAAAAACATCTTTTAAAAAATGCACAGGCAATGTAGGTGACACTGAGAATATATTTTCAATTCCAAACCAGTGTACAGTGCTAACATAATTGGATGGAAGGTATGTAAATAATCCGATAATCTTTTGTTTTGAAGCATAACTATGATGCCTCGTTTTATTGTTCCTTCTCCAGGTTATGGCTTCTTGGGGGAATTTCTGGGGCACAAAGAAGTCCATAAAATAAAAGAATGCAGCCTGACAAGTCTAATCAGTGAGAAGGAAACTGTAAAAGAAAAGTGTTCACTTAGGTTTCTGTCCCACATTCAAATGGAGATCCAAATTTTGAGATATATTTCCAAATGCAAAGACAGATAAAATGTTGGAGTGGTGCCTGATTCCATATAATCCCCTCCTCTGGAGGGCAAAACATCTGACAGTGCTACAAATGCAGCGGCCAAATCGTCATGTTTGAAGCAGCAACATTATTCCCAGCAGCACTACCTGGCTCCTGTGGGATGGATGGAATTAGGTGTGAAGGGAGATCTGGAGAATGGAGTTGCACAAACATAAAAAGACTCTGGCCATAAAATAAGGTGAGCATGTTTACTGTCCTTTCGGGAGAAAAGTGTCTAAACAAATCAAATAGTGGTATGTTTCCAGCCTCTACATTTCCCCTTTTCTTCTTTCTCTAAGAAAGTATTTCCAGATTTCAAAAGGGTTGGACCAAACTGTGTGATAGATGAAACATTAATTTATCACAAATGATCAGTGCCCCATGGAAAACAAGTTGGTCCTATGGCCTTTTCTGTTTATTGGCTTCAGAGGACATATCCTGATGTGCCCCTAAAGCATCACTGCTCTTTTTATCCAGAAATGCCCTTGGTAATAGATCTAACTCATTCAGGGAGCACAGTGTAGACAGCCCATGGACCTCACTTAAATGGATTACTGTTAGTGGAAGGCCACTGTGATAAACTACATGAAACCCAACTATGAGTTTTTGGCCTGAATTTCCTGGACTAACTGTTAGTGCATACCAAAAGCACCTGCAAATTTTCCAGTTTGGCTCTAAAGACACAGCGAAATAAAATAAAAGCTCTGTGAATCATTTAATCCCATTCTCTTCTCAGTGAGAAATGATTCTAGTAATCAAAGCCATGAGAGCCATCAGTCCATTTCACCATTGAGAAGAGAATAGAGTTCAACTTGGGTTAAGAATGTCTTAACCTCTTTTCTAAATGCTGAGGCCATGCTTTAGCTAGTACTCCTTAATTTTTAATTTCTATACTATTAATGTCAAGGATCATAAATTAAGATGCTTTCATGGGAAAAAAGAGGTCACAAAAATATATGAGGTAGCATGGATGGTTAAGTACTGGAGAATCCAGTAAGCCAGAGATGGAGACACTCCCTAGTTCTGATCAAACATCACCATACACAAATGTGTGCAAGTATTGTCAGCTATTTTTTTTTTAAGATTTTATTTATTTGACAGAGAGAGAGAGATCACAAGCAGGCAGAGAAGCAAGCAGAGAGAGAGAGAGGAGGAAGCAGGCTCCCTGCCAAGCAAAGAGCCCGATGCAGGACTCAATCCCAGAACCCTGAGATCATGACCTGAGTGGAAGGCAGAGGCTTAACCCACTGAGCCACCCAGGTGCCCTTGTCAGCTATTTTAACCTTTGGAGAATTTCAAACTCTAGATTGCTATGTATGTGTGTAGATTTTAAATATTTATAATTAATTTTAATGAAATAGTGTGAGCCAAAAAAACATATTTAAGAGTCAGTTATAGCTCATGACTCATCTCTTTTCCACCTTTCCTTCACATCAACAAAGATGTAAATGACTCTATAATTTCCTCTATTATTAATTGCATCAAGGAAAAAAAAGCATACCAGATAAAACACTGGGCCCAAGTAAGGGGCCAGTGTTTGAATTTGCCATTTAGAACTATCTAACATTGCGGAAGTTATTTAAACTGAAAGCCTTAAGGTATTCATCTGCAATGTATGGTTGGTAAGAGTTTTAAATATTGCCTATAGCTGCAACTAGCAAAAGGTCTTATTTTTTAAAATAATTCCTCTGAATCTTAAAGTTTTAAGTTCCTGTATATAAAAGTAATGACTTTGAAATTGTGAAAATACAGATATTAAACAAAACAAAGAAACTCACCAAATATATTTAAAGTTCAATTGAGTTTTATGCAAATGATGAGTCATTGAGCACTATACCTTAAACTAATGATGTACTGTATGTTGGCTAATTGAATTTAAATTAAAACAATTCAAAAACAAAATAATAAGATAAAGGTATAGATGAGTAAAAAAAGTTTAGTTGAAAACGAATGTGTCTCACAGGGATAGAATAGTATGTTCATCGGGTTCCTAGTGACTAGAAATATTTATTGCTTACATTCAAATATGCATGTGATGCAAATTATATATATTTAAAAACAACATGCTTTAAGAACTTACACAAAGCAATTAACAAAGGTGGTTCATTGCTACAATGTATAATAATATATTTTATAAAGAAGAGATACCTTTCAAAACATTAACAAAATTATAAAAATTCATGAATTGCCAATCAATTGTTTTCCTGATATCTCTTTCTATGACCACCAAGCACGTGGCCAGCCATTCAGAATCCAGTTATTGGGAAGCCCAAGATTGAATCTCCTGAATCAACCCAGAAGTTAATTCCAAGGCCCCCTTTAGTAGATCTGTGTTTCCTTTCTCAATAAGGTTGGAGGAATCATCTAACTACACTTGGAGGAGCAATCCTAGCTCATTCAAATGACAAGCCAACCAGTCACCTACAAAGGAGAAATGACATACCAAGAGGGCTTTAAAATGCATGCACTAAAATTCAGCACACACACAATACACACACAAAAATATTATTTTGAAGTAAATATTCTAAGAAAACAAATCCTTGCATCTACCTGTTCCTTGTCCTGACATGGCCTCTTTAATTCCTTCCTCTCATATTTGAACCCAGCGAAGAGTTCAAACGCATAATGAAGCTCCCTTCAAACTATTTCTCTTCTGTTTCTTAGACAGAAGTCTAGGGAAGAATATTAATATCTCCCTTTCAAACAGGCATCCAGAACTAGCAACTCTCCACTGTGTGGGAGACAGTTGGCTAGAAATGCAACAGCTTTAACAGGTTTCCATCATAACACAGCCATTATTCTAAGTCCACTCTGACCATTGAAAACTTCACAACTTATCTATCCTAAAATTTAATATGACTAAAACGAGCCATATTCAGGCCCCCAAATATAGCTAATCCTCATGGTTTCTCCCTTCAGCCCAACAGTCACCTAATCACTATGCCCAAACCACAAGATCTTCCTCTTTTTTTTTTAGAATTTTTTTTCTTATTGTGGTAAAATATACATAACACAAAATTCATCATTTTACCTATTTAAAAAAATTCACCATTTTTACCTATTCAGTGGCATTAAGTATATTTATATTGTGGTATAACCATCACCATTATCCATCTCCAGAAATTTTCCATCATTCCAAACCGAAATCCTGTATCTATTAAACACTAATTCCCCATTCCCTCCTCCTCCAACTTCTGATAAACACTATTCTACTTTTGTCTCTATGAATTTGACTATTCTAGGAACCTCATATGAATGGAATAGACATTTTTCCTTTTGTGTCTGACTTAATTTCACTTAGCTCACAATCATCTTCTTAGACTTTCTTTTCACTCATTTTGCACTACATTCAAAAAGTTCTGTGAAGTCATCCTTACTGTTACTTTAAATCTGTTTCTTTCTTTCAACATCCTATCATATCATGTCTCAATTCCTGCAAGAACTTTAGAATAGATGCTGGAGCTCTATGTAGCTTTGTTACATTCCACCCTACATAAGAAAAACCTTCTAGAAACACATCACTTTGGAATTGGTTGGTGTCCCACAGACTCAGAGTAAAAAAAGAAGTCCTCACTCCTTAGCCCCGTATGCAAAATCCTTTGCAATGTGGATTTCACTTATGTCTCCAGTCAAACTCTCACTTACCTTTCAGAGCAAACTCTGTGCTTACTCAAGACAGTAAATCTTCTCATCTTACAAAGCTCACTTGGGTATCTTCTGCCATTCTCCCCACCTTCTATACTTTTGTTTGTAAATATAAAACATGTTCTAAGTCTTCCCTGTTGAGTTTGTCCTAGAGGGGTCCCTTCCTCACCTTATAACTAACTCCCTGGCAAGGACTTTCTCTAACATGTGTCTTGGCATTTTCTCTTCACTGCTTTTGCCTTGTGGCCAATGTTTACCTTCTCTTCCCACCTATGGTATGATCTGACCCTTAACACTCACAGCTCCTGGCACAGAGAGCTTGCTCAATAAAAAAAATTTTTTTAAACTTATGACATGGGAATTCAACACTTAGAGACTGGTGGATTGGTTACCTTTTACCTAAATATTTCCCAAAGCTTCCTTTTAGGTAAAATAGGAAACAATCTAATCTCTTGAATAAACCTCAAGCCTTTACTAACATCATGGGTTATGGTTGAAAATTAGAGCTGGTACAGGTACTGCAATGCAGATGTTAAGCCAAACACGTACTCATGTTTGCGTACAGTCCATAGCTACTTCCAATGATGGAGCTAGCACTCAACTTTACTCAGCATCTCTTTCCTGGGCTGAATATTTGGTTTTTACTGCAAATTGGTTTCTCCTCCCTTTGTATTTCCCCTTGCTTATGGTTTACCATGCCTTAGTGGATTGAACAAATGTGTTTTTAGCAATGTAACAGTGCACTGTAATACCGGATGGTTGGTGTCTTAGAAGTTAATTTGTGCCCTGTGGCAATGATTATGAATTAGGCTAAGTCAGGTTCAATGATAGATATTATCCCCAAAGGATAAGTTTCCTTTCTCTTATTTGGCACCAGGTGGTCAGGTCTCTACCAACTACATTTCCTTTCTGTATTCTTGCTCTTTTACTCTTTCCCATGTTAGAATATACATTTGGCCTTTTATTTCCTAACCTGAGCTACTCCATTTCTTCTACACAATCTCTCTTGGTAAATCACACAGTGCTGCCATAAATGGTGGATACCCTACAAAAACACACACTCCATTCTATTCTTCCACTGCTGCTCAGTGTGACCCAGACAGTAAGATGGAATGCCATTGGTTTACTATTGCAAACTATATGGGAGGCAAACCTCAGAAGAACTAGGAGTTACATGACAAAAAGCTATAATCTAAAAAGCAAATCCACGCAGAAAATACCTTCTGCCTCTCAGCAAAAGAGTTCTTCATGCTGTAGACCAGAGTTAGCAAGTAGATTGTTCTCTTGTGCAGAATTTGAGCTGACTCCACTCTCTTACAAAGAGTCCCAGGTAAGGAGCCCGAAAAGGGACATAAAGGACACATTTCTCATATGCTTTTCATTTTGGAAGCATAAGCAATCTTTTTTAGACTCCTCCTGTATTTTGTCTAAGGGAATTTTAAATCAGGGTAAAGTTATATTCTGATTTATTCACCAATCCATAGTAATGCATATGCTTTTCACCTTTGTTTAAATCATCCCCTGTCCTCCCCCTCCCTAAAAGCCCAAATCTCATATGGAGGTTTTCTTGACTTATACCCACCCCCAAATCTTCCAGTCCTTCCTGCCTCCACCATTAATTTGACTTTGCTATTTCCTACCATGATTTGTGATGGTTTCTGTGTCTGTGTCCTATAAAATAACCTCCCTAAAAGAGGAAACCTATGTAGTGTTTCTTCAGATTTAACACCAATGCCTTACCTAGAATAAAAGTCTAAAAAAAGTATTAGTTGGTGGATTTTCTTCTTCTCCCCAGTCTGAACTAATGTCCTTTGCCCCAAGATTATACCTAGAATATCTTTAACTTCAATGAGCCTTTATTACAGTGATGTGTGCGCATGTGGGTGCACATGCATGCACACACACGTGTGTGTTTGTGTGTGTGTTTTGATTTCAAAGAGGACATGGAACAACAGGAAGGAGTTGCATTAGATTGTAGGGTCCAAAAAGCTGCTAGACTTAAACTGACCCCTTGAAACAAAATATCTTAAACTAAAAGCATCCTGCCTGAGGAATTTACTGAAGCAATAGGCAAGACAATAGCATGAGGAAACAGACAAAAATTCAGGTGGAAAACCACAAAGACAATTTTAGAGAATGTGGAAAAAAAAAAAAAACACCAAGAAAAAGAAATCAAAATAAAACTCCCCAGGGCAAGATATGAATCCAGCAGAGAATCCAGGCTGATTTGAACCTCATGCAGTGTCCTACCAGTTCCTCAGCCAAGAAGATCCAGAGACAGCTACAAGGACATATCGTAGATCCTTCAAGGTCATTGTATTTTGAAACTACACATGTTTCTCATTCCTGAGTATGGATTCCAATTTCTCAACTAAACAGAAAGGAAGCAAATGCCCCCATTTTGCATTCCCCTTCCCTCCTGCTCCTAAGTGACTAAATGCCTGTCATGCCTGCTGGGGTCCCCCGAGAGAATTGTAGACACATAGAGGAAACCAGTGGAGCTTACCTGGAGCAGTACTGGCTTAGCCTTGGACAAATTAAAGTCCATAAGTGACCAAATGACTTATTAGTGAATTACACATAAATATTATTGTAAGGGCCTGCCCCTCCCATAGGAACTGGCTTGTGGACCCCGGATGTAGGGGCGGGGCAGGCTGGGTGGAGACGTCCAATTGGTGGGGCACGCGTATATCCACTGGGGTGAATTGGGATTCAATTGGCCGCCTGTGTAGGGGCGGGGCTCAACCACCCCCATAAAGGTTGGTCTGTGACGCTGTCGAGGGAGAAGAAGGAGAGCTGTCAGAGGAAGAAGAAGGAAGAAGAAGAAGCAGAAGGAGAAGAGTCAGAGGGAGCAGCAGAAGAAGAAGAGTTGGCGGGAGCAGAAGAAAAGCTGTAACAGCCCTTGTAAGAGCTATAGGGGCTGTAACAGCTCTTGTAAGAGCTATAAGCGCCGCCTGTGGACCTGAGCCGCCAGTGGTCCCGCCACCTGCAGCCCCAAGCTGCCAGTGGTCCAGACGCCAATGGCCCTGAGCCGCCAGTGGCCCCAAGCCGCCAGCGGCCCCGCGACACCAACAGCCCTGAGACACCTGCGGCCCCAAGATGCCAGCGGCCCCACCCACACACCGTGACCCTCGACAGCGGCGCCACAGGGAATGGCCTAGATGGCAGCAACCTCGCCACGAACCCTGAGCTGCTGCCTCGCCGGAGCTGTGTCATTCTGGGGAGCGGCTTCGTCTGGGAAGAGGCCTCCTCAGTGAGCGGCCCTGCGGGAGTAGCATCATCAGAGAAGAGGCTTCCTCCAGAGTTGCCTCGCCGGAGCAGCCTTGTCTGGGGAGTGGCCTCGCCAGAGCAGCCTTGTCAGAGTGGCATCATGGGGAGCAGAGTCTGTGTCATCGGTGTTGTCCTCCTTGTCATCGTCATTGTGTCATCGCCTCCTCGTCATTGGGAGCGGCCTCGTCCTGGGAGCAGCTTCCTCCAGAGGCTTCTTCTTGGGAGCGCCCCTGTCCAGGGAGTGACCTCACCAGCAGTGGCCTTCTTGGGAGTGGCCTCTTCTTGGGAGTGGCTCCAACCGGGGAGTGTCCTCATCTGCGGAGCAGCCTCGCCCGGAGCGGCCTTCTTGGGAGTGACCTTGTTGGAATCATCGTCGTCGTCTTTTCGTAAGAGACAGCCCTGACCAGTCAGTTTGATTTTTGATGCTTGGCATGAAATAAAGCTTTGTTTGATTTTTGCTTTATATCAGTCTCATTCCTTTGATCACGGACCCTAACATTGGGGGCTTGTCCGGGATCAAACGACGAGAACTGAGCCAGCATTGGAATTTTTAGGAAAAGCCTCCAGAGGTATTGGGATCTTGGGTATTGGGATCTTGGGTATTGTGATCCTATCTATCTGTCTGGTTGGAGCTCCAGGGTATAGACCACCAGGGAAGCTGGACACAGCCATGCTCCCCAGGGCTGGAGTGGATGTGGCGATGCCCCATCCCTCTGCTGATAGATCGACAGGGGGTTCGAGTCCCCCTGGGTAGTTGGGGGGGTCGAGTCCCCCTGGGCGGTCGGGGGTTTGAGTCCCCCTGGGTAGTCGGGGGGTTGGAGTCCCCCTGGGTGGTCGGGGGTTCGAGTACCCCTAGACGGTCAGGGGGTACGAGTCCCCCGCCGCAGTCAGGGGGTTCGAGTCCCCATGGGTGGTCGGGGGGTTCAAGTCCCCCTGGGCAGTCTGGGGGTTCGGGCCCCCCTAGACGGTCAGGGGGTATGAGTCCCCCACCTCCCCCTAGACAGTGAGTGGTTCGAGTCCCCCTAGGCGGTTGGGGGATAAAGAAAGCCCCCACTGGTGGCAGGTTCTCAGTAAGAACTGCTGGGCCTGCGGTTGTCTTTGTCTTGTCTCTTCGTTGTCTGCTGTGCTGTTTGTTGTTTTTGAAGGAATGGGGCAAACAGAATAAGGGGGCTCTGACTTTCGTCTCTCCATTCCTCCTAATAGATGTGGGGCTTCTCCCTCACTCATTTTGTGTGTTAAGGGCTATAACTGGAGCCAACTGGGGTTGGTCTAATGCCGGGTTAAGGTGCCCAATGTTGATGTTCATTGGAGCCAGGTGTGGAATATGAGTGCCTAGTGGGCCACTTTTGGTAAGCAGAACTGGCACTGCGGGATGAACCGACCTTGAGACAGAGACTTTAAGGAATATTCCCAGGCAGCTGCCGAAACTCCCTTTGTTTTGGGGAATTCCTTGCCTTCTCTGGCCCGACATGGACTGCCTAGCCCCTTCCCCTTGCTGGCAGGGAAGGCATGGCGTCTGAAGTGGAATGGGCCCAGTGAAGCATGAGGTCTGTTGGCAGAGGGATGGCTGGGCTGATGGTTAACTGTCTGTCTCAGGGTTTTAATGGGTAATTGTTAAAGTAGCTTTCAGAGTCTTTGGTAACCTGAAGCTTTGAAGTTTTGCTTAGATGACAAATGGGATGAAGTGCTAGGGCGCTGGTTGCTGGAACTAGGTTTGTGCTTTTGACATCTGGTGGTAAACAAGTTTTGTGCATAACCGCTGTTGCAACAGTTCACAATTGGTTCATATTTAGTCTTCACTAGAGATTGAGATGTTTCTAAGAAAATGTAAATGGTTTTCTTTGTCCACCCAGAATTGTAAATGAGATCTCTTTGACTCATAAGGCTTTCCCTGATATGCAAAGTTACTTAGAAAGTACTGCTAAATCAATGATAAACCTTGGGTTACATTTGGGTGAATGCTGTAACTACTCCAGAGGTTCTATACATTTCCTAAAGTTTTAATGTTTTGATAAGGGTCATTGTTTGATATTTAAACATATCTATTCTGAGTTTTTTATCATTTGTGATTGTTTTAATTCTCTCGTAAGATGAATTCTGCCTTAAAGGAAATTCATATGGGAAACTTTCAGAACAAATACAGGTCTTTGATATGTTGAAATCCTGGAACTGAATTTCCAGGAGTAAAAGTTGCTCTCAGACTAAACCAGAATTAGTACGGTGACTCAAGGTAAGAATGAGTCTCCAGGAGCTTTCCTAGAAAGGCTAATTGAAGCCTATAAAATGTATAGCCCGATCCTGAGGCACCCGAAAATCAGAGGGCAATGAATCTTGCTTTGCCAGTCAGTCAGCTCCAGATATAGGAAACTTCAAAAAATTAAAGGATTTGAAGGCAAAAATCTGACTGAGTTAGTGGGAATAGCAGAAAAGGTGTTTAACAACAGGGATGCACAAGAGGATAAAAAACAGAAAAAAAAAAAACTGGTTAAGGTTTTGGCATCACATGAGGTGGAGAGGAGATGGGTAGGGGATAGTAAATGGAAGGAAAAGCCTAAGCACAGAGAGACATAAATGGACAACAGAAAGGACTTTAAATTTGGTCTCAGGAGTAGTTAGACATAGATTTTTGGTCCTCCCTAATGCCCCAAATAACTTGATGGGAAGAGATCTCCTCCACAAGTTAAAAGCTGGCATTCAGTTCTCGGAAGGAGACATGACTGTAACCTTGAGACAACCCACTGTACAAGTGCTTATGGCAGCAGTAAATGAATACCTCCTTTACGAGCCAGTCTCAAAACCAGAGGAGACAAAGGGGGGGAGCCTTCTCCAAATCCTACAGGATGAGTTTCCCAAGGTCTGGGCAGAAGGGAAGCCCCCTGGCTTGGCCAAAGAACAACCTCCAGTGGTGGTACAATTAAAGGCGACAGCTACGGCTATTTGCGTTCGGCAGTACCCCCTTCCCCAGGAAGCAAAGGAAGGGATCAGAAAACACATTAACCGCCTCCGAGGAGACGGGATCCTAGTTCCTTGAAAATCTCCATGGAACACACCTTTGCTGCCCGTCAAAAAGGCCAAGACTGGGGAGTACCAACCCATTCAGGACTTGCGGGAAGTTAACAAACTGGTTGAAGATATCCACCCGACGGTACCTAACCCCTATACCCTACTCTCCTCTCCCTCCTGGGCCCCAAAAGAACTGTATATATTGTCTTTGATCTCAAGGATTCAAGAATTCACCCACCATTTTTGATGAGGCCCTACACAAGGATTTGCGTGAGTACAGAACCTCCAACCCGGGAATCACTCTGTTACAGTACATTGATGACTTGCTAGTAGCCACTGAGGACTATGAGTCATGTTTACGGGGGACGAGAGCTCTTTTACAGACTCTGCAGGTAAAAGGGTATTGGGTGTCAGCAAAGAAAGCACAGCTCTGTCAGAGCCATGCCACATATCTAGGCTTTGATCTCCTCGAGGGAGTGCATTCACTGTCTGAGTCCAGGAAACAGGTGATCACCCAATACCCCCGCCCCACCACATCCCGACAAGTAAGGGAGTTTCTTGGGATGGTGGGCTACTGTAGGCTATGGATACCGCGGTTTGCGGAGATTGCCCTACCTCTCTACGAACTGACAAAAGTAGGGTTCACTATGATAGAGTGGACAGTTGAGGCAGAAGGAGCATTTCAGGAATTACAAACAGCCTTGCTGAGTGCCCCAATGTTGGCCATCCCTGATGTTACCAAGCCCTTCCAATTGTATATGGATGAAAAAAGCAGGGGTAGCCAAAGGAGTTTTAACTCAGACTCTGGGGCCTTGGTGAAGGCCAGTGGCCTATCTTAGCAAGAAACTAGATCCAGTAGCAGCTGGGTTCCCCTCTTGCCTCCGCATAATTGCTGCAACGGCCCTCCTGGTCAAGGATGCCAGTAAATTGACTTTGGGTCAAAATCTTACGTAACCACCACATACACTATTGAGGGCCTTCTCCGGACTCCACCAGACTGATGGATGACGAACGCCTAAGTAACGGGGTATCAGGCCCTTCTCCTCAATGAACCAAAAGTGACCTTCCGACCCCCAGCAGTGCTAAATCCAGCCACACTGCTGCCAGAGGAGCTAGCTGACCATCCACACGACTGTGGGGAGGTCCTAACCCAAGTCACAGGAATAAGGCCGGATCTCAGAGACATTCCCCTCCCGGATGCCGAGATGATTCTGTTCACAGATGGGAGTAGCTACATGGTCAATGGAAAGAGGTATGCAAGGGCTGCGGTGGTTTCTCCTGAGCAGGAACTCTGGACAGCAGCCCTGCCACATGGAACTTTGGCACAAAGAGCGGAACTGATTGTACTCACTAAGGCACTACAAATGGCCAAAGGTAAAACCGCCAACATCTATATGGACAGCAGGTATGCCTTTGCTACTCTCCATATACACGAGGCTATTTATAAAGAAAGGGGCCTATTAACAGCAGAAGGAAAAGGAATTAAAAACAGAGGAGAAATATTGGCTCTCCTCCAGGCTATTTGGGACCCAAAAGAGGTGGCTGTTATGCATTGCCCAGGACACCAAAAGGGGACTAATCTGATTTCAAAAGGAAACCACTTAGCAAATCAAGCCGCAAAGCAAGCAGCTCAAGAAACAGTGCAAGAACTGGTTACACTCCCGGCTCCAGCCCTACCAGAAAAAACTGAACTATTCAGAAGATTTAAAGTATTTGCAGAAATGGGTTAAATTGGACTATGAAGGGGACTGGGCTAAGACTAAAACAGGAAAAATAATTCTTCCTCGAAGACTAGGTAAGAAGTTAGTAGACCAGATACATCAGGGTACTCATTTGGTGATACACAAACTCAAAGAGCTTATAGGCAAGCAATTCCAGGTTTCTAAATTAGGGTGTATGGTTCAGGATGTAGTTGATAGATGTGCTCAATGCCAGGCAGTTAATGTGGGAAGAACTAAAATGGGAAGAGGGAAAAGAGAAAGAGGAAGGAAACAGGAATTTATTGGGAAATAGATTTTATGGAAATGAAACCCGGGAAATATGGGCACAAGTATATGTTGGTTTTTGTGGATACCTTTTCAGGCTGGGTGGAGGCTTTTTCCGCCAAACATGAGACAGCAGGAGTGGTAGCTAAAAAAGCTACTAGAAGAAATAATTCCTAGGTTTGGGCTGCCTCTTGCGATCGGGTCAGACAATGGCCCTGCATTTGTGAGTTCAGTCTCACAGGCGTTGGCCAAGGCCATGGGCACAAATTGGAAACTACATTTTGCCTATAGGCCCCAGAGTTCTGGGCAAGTAAAGAGAATGAACCGGACACTTAAAGAGACGTTGACAAAACTAATTCTGGAGACTGGCGGTGGATGGGTAGATCTCCTTCCTTTCGCCCTCCTCAGGGCCCGATGTACACCCTATTTAAACAAGGTGACCCCATTTGAAATAATGTTTGGGAGGACCCCCCCCACTCTGTCCTCGGCTACAGGAGGTTGCCTTAGCAGAAATGACTGATCAGACTGTACTCCAGTCACTGCAGGCTTTACAGTCTGTCTTAAAAAAGCCCACGCAGGGATTCGAACTGCCCACACTGGGACGGAGATGGTGGGGGAACCCCATCCTTACCAACCCGGGGACTTGGTTTGGATACGTCGCTATCAAGTGGGGAACTTGGAGCCTCGCTGGAAGGGACCGTTTATCCTAACCACCCCCACGGCAGTAAAAGTAGAAGGTATTAGGGCCTGGGTTCATGCAGGTCACATCAAACGAGCCGAGAGTAATGACGCCCCCCAGAGATGGAAGCTGTAGCGAACAGGCCCCACTGACCATGGACTAAAACTAAGACTAAAAAGCTGTAAGTTTGGGGCACCTGGGTGGCTCAGTGGGTTAAAGCCTCTGCCTTTGGCTCAGGTCATGATCTCAAGGTCCTGGGATCAAGTCCCACATGGGGCTCTCTGCTCAGCAGGAGCAGGGAGCCTGCTTCTCCCTCTCTCTCTGTCTGCCTCTCTGCCTACTTGTGATCTCTGTCTGTCAAATAAATAAATCTTTAAATAAAAAAAAAAAAAGCTGTAAGTTTATTGTTGCTCTACTAAAGAAAATTGGAGCAAAAAAGTGTTAGTCTTACACGCTCAATATAACATAGAACTAGCTGAAAAGTCAAGGATTTGACTAATCTCCAAAGAAAAGGGGGGAATGTAAGGGCCTGCCCCTCCCATAGGAACTGGCTTGTGGACCCCGGATGTAGGGGCAGGGAAGGCCGGGTGGAGACGTCCAATCGGTGGGGAACGCGTATATCCACTGGGGTGAATTGGGATTCAATTGGCCGCCTGTGTAGGGGCGGGGCTCAACCACCCCCATAAAGGTTGGTCTGCGAGGCTGTCGAGGGAGAAGAAGGAGAGCTGTCAGAGGAAGAAGAAGAAGCAGAAGGAGAAGAGTCGGAGGGAGCAGCAGCAGAAGAAGAGTCGGCGGGAGCAGAAGAAGAGCTGTAACAGCTCTTGTAAGAGCTATAGGGGCTGTAACAGCTCTTGTAAGAGCTATAAGCACCGCCTGCAGTCCAGACGCCAGCAGTCCCGCCGCCATTGGCCCCGAGCCGCCAGCGGTCCAGATGCCAGTGGTCCCGCCACCTGCGGCCCCAAGCTGCCAGCGGTCCAGACACCAGCGGCCCTGAGATGCCTGTGGCACCGAGACGCTTGCAGCACCGAGATACCAGCGGCCCCGATGCCAGCGGCCCCGCCCACACACTGCGACCCTCGGCAGCGGCGCCACAGGGAATGGCCTAGACGGCAGCAACCTCGCCACGAACCCTTAGCCGCTGCCTCGCTGGAGCTGTGTCATTCCAGGGAGCAGCTTCATCTGGGAAGAGGCCTCCCTGGTGAGTGGCCCTGCGGGAGCAGCATCATCAGGAAATAGGCTTCCTCCAGAGTTGCCTCGCCGGAGCAGCCTTGTCTGGGGAGCGGCCTCTCCAGAGCAGCCTTGTCAGAGTGGCATCATGGGGAGCAGAGTCTGTGTCATTGGTGTTGTCCTCCTTGTCATCGTCACTGTCGTCATCGCCTCTTCGTCATTGGGAGTGGCCTCGTCCTGGGAGCAGCTTCCTCCAGAGGCTTCTTCTTGGGAGCGGCCCTGTCTGGGAAGCGACCTCACCAGCAGCGGCCTTCTTGGGAGTGGCCTCTTCTTGGGAGTGGCTCCAACCGGGGAGTGGCCTCATCTGCGGAGCAGCCTCGTCCGGAGCAGCCTTCTTGGGAGTGACCTTGTTGGAATCATCGTCGTCGTCTTTTCGTAAGAGACAGCCCTGACCGGTCAGTTTGATTTTTGATGCTTGGCATGAAATAAAGCTTTGTTTGATTTTCACTTTATATCAGTCTCGTTCCTTTGATCACGGACCCTAACAATTATAAAGTACCACATTGTCTAAATTCATGATTCTCAGTTCCAGTACAGGAGAAGAAGTAGAAAAGAAGGCCAAATTAAATAAAAAGCTAATCAGACAGAAATAGGAAAAAAAAAAAAAGTCTAATCATCAAGAAAGTGTGTCAAGGGGCTCTGGCTTTGAAATTCCTGCAGAATAATATATAATTTGTAATATCTTACTCCTTTAAATCCGGAAAAACTAGAGAGTAGGAAGATAGCGCCTAATCTTTTCTATTACTGCTTACATAATTTTAGTCAGCAAAATTAAGCAACTTTTATTTGCTTGGCAAGTGAATAAAAAAAGAACTTTGAAGCAGTTGAAGCTTTAAACTTTCATCGAAAGTTACAGGTAGCTGCCAAAGGAAAATCTTATCTATTGAAAAAGCAAGTTCAGCACTTAGCTGTAGAGCTATGAAAGTCTGAAGATAAGAAGATGTGGTATCATTTAATTAATAGCCACCCAATGATGGCTCAGAAGAGATTAATTCGGCTTCTTAAGAAGTTAAGACCAACCTTGGTCTCTAACAGAAAACACATTTTAACCTATGCTGTGCTCTCTCCTTCTTCCTCCCTCTCTCCTGTTCCTTAGATATGTGCATATTCTCTTCCTTCCACTTGCTCCTTCTCTCCTTTTTCCTCAATAAAACCAGTCTTTTAACTTAAAAAGCAACTACCCATTTTCAGTTGCTCAAGATATTTTTAGAAAGGTATACACTTTATTCTTGTAGAAATAAGCAGCACTCACTTTGTTCATTAAGATCATAAAAGGAAATCAATTAACTCAAATTTATTTTTTTTCAAATTTATATTTTTAATGAAAGAAAAGAGTGTTCTAATATCTGACAGGGTAATATTCATTTAAAAATTTTGCTACAGTGATGAAACCAAAAAGGGGATTTTCAACTAAAATATAAATGAAACTGCCACATCAAGATGTAATATCTATATAGAAATACGTAGTGAAGAAAGGTGAATAAAAGTCTTTCAAGTCCATGAAAGTAGAAAATATAAAATATCATAATATAATATGGCAGAGTATAATGTAATGTAATATAATGTACTATAATAATGAGTGAGGAAAAAATATAGCATGTCACCACAAATTTTGTCTCTCTTCCCTCTTTTCTATTTGACTACTCCCGTCCTTCATCTCCTTCGGGGTTTATTACCTTGTTGAAGATGCTTCCTGGGAGTATAAAACATCTAATACCATTTATATGTGCATGTAGCAGAGAATTCCACTGAAACGGAGTTTTTAAAAAAGATTAATAAAGCCAGAAATGGAGCAATAGATATTTCAGCATTTGAGTGACAACAAAAGTGGATGTGTGTATAAATCAGAGATTCCTCTCTTGAGACATGATTCAATATACTGTATTGGAAAGGTACTGTAGTTAGGCTCAAGAAAGAGTGAATTATGGTGACAAAAAGAGAACCTTCATCCAGTAACCTACTTTTGTGGATGTGAATCAACATGATACTAAGGAATACATAGAACAAAACCACAGTCTGAATAACTCTTAAACACATAGAGGCTATAGTATAGGAGAAATAAGTAATGAAATTCCATTTAGCCACTAGAGTATTTCCCTGGGCCAAGCATAATTTTTAAAAAATACATGAATTTCCTTTCCTATTTATGTTAAGTATTGGGTTTAGTAAAATTGGCTAGATATACTCCCTCAATTTATCCTTTCTCAAACCGCAGGGCAATCATGCAGCTTCCAAACGGAAAGAGAATAAAATTGGGGGTCTAGCAAGTAACAGAAATATTTACTTAACTCACAGAATATTTCTTTTTTATATTCATATAAATATATGTATTTATGTTATATATTTCTACATTTCTATTTCTATTAATAAAAGTAATAAGTGGTCGTTATAAAAATATTAAAGATAACTGGTCATACCACTAAGCTTAGTAATATAACTATAAACATTCTAGATTAAGAATATAAACATTTTTGTATTCATGGTGTCCTAAATTTTTTTTAATTTAGTTTTATTTTATTTACATTCAATTATTTAACACAGAGTACATTATTAGTTTCAGAGGTAGAGTTCAGTGATTCATCAGTTCTATATAATAACCAGTGCTCCTTATATCCTGTGCCCTCCTTAATGCCTGTCACCCAGTTACAACATCCCCCTGCCCAGCAACCCTCAGCTTGTTTCCTTTGATTAAGAGTCTCTTATGGTTTGTCTCCCTCTCTGATTTTGTCTTGTTTTATTCTTCCTCCCTTCTCCTATGAGCCTCTGTTTTGTTTCTTAAATCCCATATGAGTCAGATCGTATGATAATTGCCTTTCTCTGATTGCCTTATTTTGGTTAGTGTAATACCCTCTAGCTCCATCCATATCATTGCAACTGCTAAGATTTCATTTTTCTTGATGGCTTAGTAGTCTTCCTGTGTGTGTGTGTGTGTGTGTGTGTGTGTGTGTGTGTGTGTGTGTGCTGCATCTTTATCCATTCATCTGTCAATGGACATTCAGGCTATTTCCATAGTTTGGCTATTATAGACATTGCTGCTCTAAACATTAGGGAGCAGGTGCCCCTTTGGATCACTATATTTGTATCTTTGGGGTATATACCTAATAGTTGAATTGCTGGGCCACACGGTAGCCCTATTTTTAACACAGGTAGCACGATTTTTAACTTTTTAAGGAACCTCCATTCTGTTTTCCAGAGTGGTTGCCCCAATTTGCATTCCCAACAACAGTGTAGGAGGGGTTCCCTTTCTCTTCCTCCTCACCAACACCTGTTGTTCCCTGACTTGTTAATTTTAGCCATTCTGACTGTTGTGAGGTGGTATCTCACTGGTTTTGATTTGTATTTCCCTGATGCTGAGTGATATGGAGCACTTTTTCATGTGTCTGTTGGCCAGTTGGATGTCTTCTTTGCAGAAATATCTGTTCATGTCTTCTTCCTATTTCTTGATTGGATTATTTGTTCTTTGAGTGTTGAGTTTGATAAGTTCTTTATAGATTTTTAGATACTAGCCCTTTATCTGATATGTCATTTACAAATATCTTCTCCAATTCTGTCTGTTGTCTTTTGGTTTTGTTGACTTTTTTCTTTGCTGTGCAAAAGCTTTTGATCTTGATGAACTCCCAACAGTTCATTTTTGCCCTTGCTTCCTTTGCCTTTAGCTACATGTCTAGGAAAAAGTTGCTACAGCTGAGGTCAAAGAGGTTGCTGCCTGTGTTCTTCTCAAGGATTTTGATGGATTCCTGTCTCACATTGAGGCCTTTCATCCATTTTTAGTCTATTTCTGTGTGTGGTGTAATAAAATGGTCCAGTTTCATTCTTCTGCATGTGGCTGTCCAATTTTTCCAGCACCATTTGTTGAATAGAATGTCTTTTTTCCATTGGACATTCTTTCATGCTTTGCTGAAGAGTAGTTGACCATAGAGTTGATGGTCCATTTATGGGCTCTCTATTCTGTTCCATTGATCTATGTGTCTGTTTTTGTGCCAGTACCATACTGTCTTGATGATTACATCTTTGTAATAAAGCATGAAGTCTGGCAGTGTGATGCCACCAACTTTGGTTTTCTTTCTTTCTTTCTTTTCTTTTCTTTTTTTTTTTTTTGTTTGTTTTCTTTCTTAACATTCCTCTGGCTATTTGGGCTATTTGGGGTCTTTTCCGGTTCTGTGCAAATTTTGGGATTATTTGTTCCATTTCTTTGAAAAAAGTTGATGGTATTTTGAAAGGGATTGCATTAAATGTGTAGATTGCTCTAGGTAGCATAGATATTTTAACAATATTTGTTCTTCCAATCCTGAGCATGGAACTTTTTCCATTTCTTTGGTCTTCTTCAATTCCTTTCATAAGTGTTCTATAGTTTTCTGAGTACAGATTCTTTGCCTCTTTGGTTAGGTTTATTCCTAGGTATCTTATGGTTTTGAGTGCACTTGTAAATGGGATCGACTCTTAATTTCTCTTTCTTCTGTCTTGTTGTTGGTGTACAGAGATGCAACTGATTTCTGTGCATTGATTTTATATCCTGACACTTTACTGAATTCCTATATGAGTTCTAGCAGTTTTGGGGTGGAGTCTTTTGGGTTTTCCACATAAAGTATCATACCATCTGCAAAAAGTGAGAGTTTGAATTCTTCTTTGCCAATTTGGATGCCTTTCATTTCCTTTTGTTGTCTGATTGCTGAGGCTAGGACATCTAGTACTATGTTGAATAGCAGTGGTGACAGTGGTCATCTCTGCTGTGTTCCTGACCATAGGGGAAAAGCTCTCAGTTTTTCCCCATTGAGAATGATATTTGCTATGGGTTTTTCATAGATGGCTTTTATGATATTGAGGTATGTACCCTTTCTCCCTACACTGTGAAGAATTTTAATCAAGAAAGGATGCTGTACTTTGTCAAATGCTTTTTTTGTATCTACAGAGAAGATCATATAGCTCTTTTTCTTTCTTTTATTAATGTAGTGTATCACATCGATTGATTTGTGGATGTTGAACAAACTTTGCAGCCCAGGAATAAAAACTACTTGGTCATGAATAATCCTTTTAATGTAATGTTGGATCCTACTGGCTAGTATCTTGGTGAGAATTTTGGCATCCATATTCATCAGGATATTAGTCTATAATTCTCCTTTTAGGTAGGATCCTTGTCTGGTTTTGGAATTAAGGTAAGGTATGCTGGCCTCATAGAAAGAGTTTGGACATTTTCCTTCTATTTCTATTTTTTGAAACAGCTTCAGAAGAAAAGGTATTAATTCTTCTTTAAATGTTTGGTAGAATTCCGCTGAGAAGCCATCTGGCCCCGGGCTCTTATTTTTTGGAAGATTTTTTATTACTGCTTCAATTTCCTTGCTGGTTATGAGTCTGTTCAGGTTTTCTATTTCTTCCTGTTTCAGTTTTTGTAGTTTCTAGAAATGTATCCATTTCTTCCAGATTCCAATTTGTTGGCATATAGTTGCTCATAATATGTTCTTATAATTGTTTGTATTTCTTCGGTGTTGGTTATAATCTTGTGTTTCATTCATGATCTCATTTATCTGGGTCCTTTCTCTCTTCTTTTTGGTAAGTTTGGCCAAGGGTTTATCAATCTTATTAATTCTTTCAAAGAATCAGCTCCTAGTTTCATTGATCTGTTCTACTGTTCTTTGGTTTCTATTTCATTGACTTCTGCTCTAATCTTTATTAATTCTCTTCTCCTGCTAGGTTTAGGCTTTATTTCCTCTTTTTTCTCCAACTCCTTTAGGTGTAAGGTTAGCCTGTCTTTTTGAGAATTTTCTTGTTTCTTGAGAAAGGCTTGTATTGCTATATATTTCCCTCTTAGGACCACTTTTGCTGCACCCCAAATATTTTGAACAGTTGTATTTTCATTTTCATTTGTTTCCATGAAATTTTTAAATTCTTCTTTAATTTCCTGGTTGACCCATTAATTCTTTAGTAGGATGCTCTTTAACTTCCATGTATTTGTGTTCCTTCTAAATTTCCCCTTATGATTGAGTTCAAGTTTTAAAGCATTGTGGTCTGAAAATACGCAGGGAAAGATCCCCATCTTTTAGTACCAGTTGAGACCTGATTTGTGACCCAGGATGTGATCTATTCTGGAGAATGTTCCATGTGCACTTGAAAAGAATGTGTATTCTGTTGCTTTAGGATGGAATGCTCTGAATATGTCTGTGAAGTCCATCTGATCCAGTGTGTCATTCAATGCCTTTGTTTCCCTACTGATCTTCTGCTTAGATGATGTATCCACTGCTGTGAGTGGGGTACTAAAGTCCCCTACTATTATTATTTCATTATCAATGTGTTTCTTTAATAAAATCTTAAAAAATGAGTCTCTTGTAGACAGCATATTGCTGTATACCCATATTGTATATCCATACTGATGGGTCTTGGTTTTTATCTAATCTGATACCCTATGTCTTTTGATTGGAGCATTTAGCCCATTTACATTCAGAGTTACTGTTGAAAGATATTAATTTAGTGCCATTATATTACCTATAAAGTCACTGTATCTGTATACTGTCTCTGTTCCTTTCTGATTTATGTTACTTTGGGCTCTTTCTTCCTTAAAGGATCCCCTTTAATATTTCTTGAAATGCTCATTTAGTGATTATAAATTCTTTTAGTTTTAGTTCATCCCAGAAGCTCTTTATCTCTCCTTCTACTCTGAATGACAGCCTTACTGGATAAATTATTCCTGGCTGCATATTTTTCTCATTTAGCATGCTGAGTGTATCATATCAGTCCCTTCTGGTCTGCCAGGTCTCTGTGGATAGGTCTGCTGCCAGCCTTTTGTTTTTACACTTGTAGGTTAAGGACCTCTTGTCCTGAGCTGCTTTCAGGGTCATTTCAAGTCTCCAAACCCTGCAGACTCCTGCGGTGCCTACCCACACCACTCCTCCCAGGAAGGGAGTGGGGAACTTGCCAGTGTTCTGATGCTTGCTGGCCCCTGCTTGGAGAGTGGTTGCCTGACCATGCAGTTTTTCATGGTTTATAGTGACACTAAGCTTAAAGCCCACTTCTGGACTCACTGACTGCAACCAGTTTCCCCACTCCAAAGCCTGGGAGCTCTGCCACACTCAGGCACCCCTGTTCTTTTTGTGACCCTGGATATCCTAGAATCACAGTCCTACCTAGGATTCTGTCGTGCTTCACTACCTGAGTACCTTTCAGGCAAAGATACCCTTCATGGGAACAGACTTCTAAAAGTTCCAATTTCACACTCTAGGGCTATATCACTTTCTGTAGCTGGCTTAAAGAGGCTCCCTTCCCCTGCAGTCTATCTTCCAAGATATCCATTCAGATTCATTTCTCTGTACCTCCTATCTTGCAAAAAGTGGTCACTTTTCTATTTGTAGACTTGCAGCAATTCTTTTCTTTGAGCTCCGGTTGAGTTCACAGGTATTCAGAATGATTTGATAGCTATCTGGCTGAATTTCTGGAACCAGATAAAACTGAGGTCCCCTACTTCTCCACCATCTACCTTCCCCAGGAATATAATCCTTAAGACATTTTTCCCTTTATGTGTATATAAGCCTTTGTGTTTATATAATTTTGTTTTATAAAAACATGATCATAGTAGATAGACTATGTGTAATTTGTCTATTCCCTTAATAATACGTAGTGGATAGTTTTCAATAGTAATAATATACATCAACATCATCATTTCACTGTATTATATTAAATATCCATACCATAATTATATAACAAATCCCTTAATGATATACATTTGAGATTTTTTTAGAAATTTTTGCTACCATAACCAGTGCTTCCACAAACATCCTTATGCATATTTCTCTGTGTTCTGTACACCTTCGCTTTTGAAATAAATGTGAAATATGTGTCTCACTAATATTGAAGAGGGCAATATTCCTATAATCTCCTTCACTGCTTTCCAAGTTTTTATTTGACAACTCTACTTGGATAAATTCTTAGAAACCCCAGCTAGAACTTTATATTGAACATACAGACACACACACACACACACTCACACACACACTAGATTCAGGAAAAGCAGAAAGACATGTTTAAGAACTAAAGGGCAGATGGATGGCAATCCAAAATATAAACAGTAACAATTAGGGTATTATATAAAATATGATAAAGATTAAGCCTTGAAGATACCACTTCAAAATTAATACTCCCAAACCAAAAACTATACTATCCAAAATTTTAAATTGCAGACTACCTTGTTTTCCTAAGGATATAATATACTCTAGCAGCCATTGCTGAAAACCACAAATTCAATAAAGTCACAGTAGAGAATAAGGGAAATAAGGCCTATAATTTCATGTTGGTCATATTCTAGTGTAAGAAAAGATAAAAACTACTAAATATATTAGTAAACAAGATCATTTCTGAGAGTGATAAGTGTAGTAAAGTATGATGTCTATAACTCAGGATGATGTGGTAGAAAGTAATTGGGGATGGGGTGGGAGAGTAAGCAAGATCAGAAAAGGCTTTCATGAGGTGACATCTCACGGTTAACAAACCAGTGCGAAAGAGGCATACATGGAAAAATCAAGGAAGAGCATCCTTGGCATAAACATCAGTAGGTGCAAAAGTCCTGAGGTGAGAATGAGCTTGGAGTGTTTGAGAGTAAGACAAAAAATTCTAGCATATGTGGAGATGGTAAGCAAGATGGAAACATTAGATCAAGTATGAGAGGTAAAGATCTTCTAATCAATGGCCAGAAAACTACTGCCCTCAGCCCAAATATGAAGTGCTATCTGTTTTGTAGACCCAGTGGTTAAAATGTTTTTTTTTTTTTAACATATTTTTTTTAGGGGTGGGTAGTAGGAAAGGGAAAGAGAGTATCTTAAGCAGGCTCTACACCCAGCACAAAGAGGGGCTGGCTCCCATGACCCCGAGATCATGACCCGAGCCAAAATCAAGAGTCAGACACATAACTGACTAAGCCATCCAGGTGCCCCAATTTTCTCATACATTTTTAAAGGATTACATTTTAAATAGTTACATACATTTCTATATAATATCCTCATGACTCTCAATGCCTAAAATATTTACTACCTTCTGGATCTTTACAGAAAGAGTTTGTTGCCTCCTATTCTAGACCATGGTAAGGAGTTTTCTATTTTAATCCAAATATAGAAGAAGGCATTAAAGGTTTCAGCTGGAGAACAGTGCTGATTTATCTATTTCAAAGATCATTCTACCTTCTATGGGGGGACTGGATGAAAGTAATAGAGGCAGGGAGCACAGTTTGAGGCTATACCAGTAATCTCAGTAAGAGATTTAAGTGGCTTAAAAGAGAAAACTTCTAGGGTAGGAGGGTTTGGAATAGCAACAAAGAACACCATAGTTGTATTCTATTCACTAAGCATAATATGAATTAATTATAGATCTCTATAGTTTCAAAGATAGCAGTCTAAGCCAAAGATAAAAGGGAACATGGTTTGTAGATGGTTCAGTGACAGGTGATCTAACCCAAATATTCATTTATGCTAAAGTCTTTTCTGTAGCATCCCCAATGAAAGGCCAAATTTCTGCTCAAATATATCCAGAAAGAAGAATTCCATTTGTAACATACAGCAACAAAAATGGTATAAGCCTTTCTTGGACAATTCTGTAAAGGGCACCATTTAGATGATATTGCTCATGCTGGGCATCAAAATTTTTATCCTAAAAAATAAGGGTCCACCCAGACCAGGTAACTTACAAGGCAGTAATTGATAGAGTCATTACTTAGAACTTCATTAAGACATCATATCATTTTTCTATGTATTTCTATGTGTCAGTAAGTATTGCTGATGCTGATTTAAAAGTCAAAGATGGACATGAAATGTGGAGAAAAAGAAGTGAGGGCAAGAGTATGCTGAATACACCCCAGAAAAGACTGAGTAAAGAATAACCTTAGTCCAAGATCAAGCTGAGTATCAGAAAAATGTAAGGAGAAACAGAGATCTAAGGAGCTAGACATAGGGAAGAAGAACAGAGAACTAGAGAAATAGTCAAGTCAGTAGAGACTGGACACAGAAGATGAAAGTTACTAGCAGGAACTGACCAATGCCCCCCAAATGACAACTTTCTTACTAGTGATGATTCTATAAGCATTGTTCATGTTCCAATTCTTATTCCCATAATGTTTTATAGGTGGGACCAATACTGAAGAAATCCAAGACCCAATACACATGTATAATTGATCGTAAATAGAGGGGACAGGGAAAACAATGTTCTATGTGTTGTAAGAACACAGTAGGTCCTTCTCCTCACTACCCATCCCCAAGCTCTTCATAATTACTCCAGTTTAAGAGATTAGTTTTGCCTGAAGCCAGTGACTTTGTCTTGTGCAATTGGTATTATCCTAAAGCCAACCACAGCCCCTTCTCTATTACAGCAATTAATTAAGTGTAAGATAATGAATTGAGATAAAGTCTCAATCCAGGATTTGAGGCAGTTAACTCAAACCTCTATCCAGGATTCTCCTTCTACTAATTCCTTCTCATAAAACACACACACAAAATACAGAAAATTAAGATGATTTGAAAAGGGTAATGTTTTCCTGGTCCTTTATATATTTCAGCTAAATCTAGTACATAACTTTAAAAAAAAAACATTAGAGAAGGACAAATCTCTTTGCTCTCTTTCTCTCCTCTGCACGGTCTCTGACCAGAAGTTAAACACATACCCTGGAGGAAGCACAGAACTATTTTTAGATGTGCCTCAGTCACCAACCCGAACAGTTCTATGAGCTTTTGAAATTAACTATGGGGAGAAGTTGTCTTTGTTAGACATGATTTTCAGTTTTTGAGGTTATAAACTCTTATTAATTACAGGATTATTTCAATTTGAGAATTAGCAGCTCTTTTGCTTTGCTTTGTTGGTTTAAAGTCCTTCAAAAATGTTTGCCTAAAATCAAAGATTTTACCAGGGTAAAGCTTAAACTTCCAAGTCCCATTAGCCTCTAAGAACTCCCAACAGAAAAGAACATTAACTAAGGTGTCTTCTTAAATAAGCAAATGTGCAAGATTATATGGCCTAATTATTCATCTGACTAGTTTCTTATAGGTGTTGAAAGGAGAAATAAATGGTCTTAGGCAATACTTTGTCAAATGTATCTTGATCCTTGACCTGATTATTCAGATTCTTATGTGTGGAGTTTTATTAGCATTGGAGCCAATTTTTTAGGCACACATCTCTGAAGTTATAATAAAATTAACATCATGATTAAATATACAAATATTCATTTTACACCTCATTATACAGAGCACATGTAATTCATAAAGCAAGGTCAAACTGTGTTCTTATTACAATCCTTCACTGGGATTGCTGTCAAATTTGCTGATGCTGAAATGGAAGTCAGTAGCTGTTAGGATGAGTACATTTCTGTTATTATGTGTGGCAACAGATAACAAAATCCCAAAAAGTGTGAACTGAAAGATAAATTTCAATAGTTTCAGATGGTCCCCTGGATAAGATAGTGAAATGTTTCTTGATATTTAGTATTAGAATATAAATTGATAGTCTTTCATTTCCTCTCTTTTGAAAGATGTTCCATTAACATAGATGATTATTTTACAAAACTCTTTTAAAAAGAGATAACAATAAAGAGGTGATTAATTATGTGAGATCTTCAAGGCTTACCCTTGATTGCTTTCATTGTAACCAAAGTAGAAAATCCCATTAATATGGTGGTACTGATTATTCAAAATGGTCAAGTCTAGCCTTAAATAGCTAGAAGCAGCAGTACAGAGAAACAAAGTCCGAATGAAAAGGAGAGAAAGAAAAACTCTCCTTGTCAGTGAGATGATCCATTTAAGCACTAGCAAATCAGGCCATTCACATTTTCTTTTCAATGGAATGACCCCCCAACTCACATTCAAGTTCTTCAAGGAGGAAACTGAGAAATGAACTTGGCCTCCTTTTTAATATGTCTTAGATTTGCTACTTTGCCTTTTTACTGTTCTCCAAGCACTACCAAGCAAACATGTTCGAATTAGATAATGGTAGATTCTGCTCAAGATGACAGAACATTCACATGTTGATGCAAACATTTTACTCCAAGAACATAGCATTAATAGATAATATATCTTAGAAAGACAATTTTTAAAGCCATCAACAAGTTCAAATACAAGTTAAAAGCCTCGGTGACTGATCTGTTAAAAAATCCAATATGACCACTGGTAGAAATTCAAGTAGCAACACGATGTTATATATAAACCTAATGGTAACCACAAATTTAAAACCAGCAATAGAGATGCAAAAAAATAAAGAGAAAAGAATCTAAGTATATCGCTAAAGAAAGCCAACAAGCCATGAGAGAAGAGAACAAGAGAAGAAAGGACCAGAGAAGAACTACAAAAACAACCATAAAATAGGAAACAAAATGGCCGTAAGTACACACTTATCAATAATTACTCTGAATGTAAATGAAATAAATACTCCAATCAAAAGACATAGGGTGACAGAGTGGATAAAAAAGCAAGAGCCATCTATATGCTGCCTACAAGAGTGTCGTATCAGGGCACGTGGGTGGCTCAGTGGGTTAAAGCCTCTGCTTTTGGCTCAGGTCATGGCCTCGGGGTCCTGGGATAGAGTCCAGTGTCGGGTTCTCTGCTCCGCAGAGAACCTGCTTCCTCCTCTTTCTCTCTCTCCCCGCTTCTCTGCCTACTTGTGATCTCGTCTGTCAAATAAACAAATAAATCTTAAAAAAAAAAAAAAGAGTGTCATATTAGATCTAAAGACGCACACAGATTGAAAATGGAGAGAGAGCATTTATCACGCAATTGGAAGGGAAAAGAGCTGGGATAACAATACTTATGTTGGGCAAAACAGAATTTAAGTAAAAGACTGTAATGAGAAACAAAGGAGGACACTATATAATCATAAAGGGAACAATCCAATTAAAAGATAAAACAATTACAAATACTTAGGCACTCAACATTCACACACCTGAATACATAAAGCAACTAATAACAAACATAAAGGAAGTAACCAGCAGTGATACAATAATAGTAGGGGAATTTAACACCCCACTTCCATAAATGGATAGATCATCCAAACAGAAAATCAATAAGGAAAAAAGGGCTTTGAATGACACATTGGATCAGAAGGATTTAACAGATATATTCTGAACATTCCATCCTAAAATAGCAGAATATACATTCTTTTCAAGTGCACATGGAACATTCTCTAAAATAGATTACATATTAGTCCATAAAACAAGTTTCAACAAATTCAAAAAGACTTAAGTCATACCATGTATCTTTTCTGACCAAAACACTATGAAACTATAAAATCAACCACAACAAAAAAATCTGGAAAGAACACAAGTATATGGAGGTTAAATAACATGCTACTGAACAATGAATGAATCATCCAAGAAACCGAAGAGAAAATCAAAAAATACATCGAGACAAATGAAAATGTAAAAAAATAGTCCAAAACCTTTGGGGTGCATCAAAGGCTTTTCTGAGGGGGATATTTATAGCAATATAAGCCTAGTTCAAGAAGCAAGAAAAATCTCAAATGAATAACCTAAACTTACACTTATTTAAAGGAGCTAGAAAAAGAGGAACAAATAACCCAAAATCAGTAGAAGGAAGGAAATAATAAAGATTAGAGCAGAAATAAAATAGAAACTAAAAAAGCAATAAAACAGATGAAACCAGGAACTAGTCTTGAAAAGGTTAACAGAATTGATAAACCTTTAGCCAGACTGATCAAAAAGAAAAAAGAGAGAGAAGACTCAAACAAAACCAGAAATGAAGAGGATAAATAACAACTAACACTACAGAAACACAAAGGCTTATGAGAAATTATGAAAACATAGCAAATAAACTGAACAACCTAGAAGAAATGGATAAATTCCTAGAAACATATAACCTACCAAAACCAAATAAAGAAGAAGTAGAAAATTTGAACTGACTGATTAACAGTAATGAAACTGAATCAGTAGTCAAACAACTCAAACAAATAAAAGTTTAGGCCCAGATGGCTTCACAGGTGAATTCAACCAAACATTTAAAGAAGAGTTAATGTCTATTCCTCTTAAAAGAAGGGGGAGGGACGCCTGGGTGGCTCAGTTGGTTAAGCAGCTGCCTTCGGCTCAGGTCATGATCCCAGCATCCTAGGATCGAGTCCCACATCGGGCTCCTTGCTCTGCAGGGAGCCTGCTTCTCCCTCTGCCTCTGCCTGCCATTCTGTCTGCCTGTGCTCGCTCTCTCTCCCTCTCTCTCTGACAAAAAAAAAAAAAAAAAAATATTAAAAAAAAAAAAAAAAAAAAAAAGAAGGGGGAAAAAAAAAGAGGAAGGAAAGCTTCCAAATTCATTCTATGAGGCCAGCATTGCCCTGATACCAAAATTAGATAAAGACACTACAAAAAAGAAAAAAGAAAGAGAGAAAGAGAGAGAAAGAGAGAGAAAGAGAGAAGTATAAGCCAATGACTCTGATGAACATAGATAGAAAAATTCTCAACAAAATATTAGCAAACAATAATACACTTAAAAAATCATTCACCACAATTAAATAGGATTTATTCTTGGGATGCAAGGGTGTTTCAATATTCACAAATCAATCAACATGATACATCAACAAGAAAAAGGATAAAAACCAGATGATCATTTCAATAGATGTGGAAAAAGCATAGGGCAAAGTACAACATCTGTTCATGGTTCAAACCCTCAACAAAGTAGGTTTTGATGGAACATACCTCAACATAAAAGTCTTATATGAAAAACTGACAGCTAACATCATATTCAGTGGTGAAAAACTGGGAACTTTTCCTCTAAGATCAGGAACAAGAGAAGGATGTCCATTCTCACCACTTTTATTCACCATAGTGCTGCAAGTCCTAGCCACAGCAATCAGACAACAAAAAGAAAAAAAAAGCATCCAAATTGGTAAGAAAGAAATAGAACAGTCACTTTTTGCAGATGACATATACTATATAGACAGTATCTGAAAGACTCTACCAAAAAGCTACTAGAACTGATGAAAGAATTCAGTGAAGCTGCAGGATACAAAATCAATATACACTGCATTTCTATACACTAATAATGACAGCAAAATGAGAAGTAAGGAAACAATCCCATTTAGAATTGCACCAAAATAATAAAATACCTAGGAATAAGCTTAACCAAGGAGAGGAAAGACCTAGACTCTGAAAAGTATAAAACACTGATGAAAAAAATTGAAGACAACACACAAATGGAAAGATATTCCATACCCATGGAGTGGAAAAACAAATACTCTTAAAATGTCCATACAACCCAAAGCAATCTACATATTTAATGCTGTCCCTATCAAAGTACCAACAGCATTTTTCACAGAATTAGAGTTATCCTAAAATTTATATGGAAACATGAAAGACCCCAAATAGCCAAAGCAATCTTGAAAAAGAAAAACAAAAACTAGAGGTATCACAATTTAATTTTAAGATGTACTACAAAGCTGTAGTAATCAAAACAGTATGGTGTTGGCACAAAAACAGACACATTGATCAATGGAACAGAATAGAGAGTGAACTTTTGTGAACGAAAAAGAAAATCCCTTTAGAAGTTAGGAATCTTTGCAATTTGATAATGATGGCACTATTTCTCAATAGCTATTGGATGAAGCTAAAGTGGCAATTCAAGAGAAATTATTAGCATGCTGATATTCTTTTCCTGCCTTCAGACCCAGAGAAAATTACCTTGATAGATCAGATTGTTCCAAGCACATGGAATCTCAAAAGGAAGGAGATGGGACCTCATTACTTCTTCCTTTAGCATCCTCACTGGAGTCTCGTTCACTCAGGGTCTACTTCTTTCCACTTTAGCCTCATCCCTAGCAGCCATATGGATGTTCCTCATTCATGTGAGAAGGAATCTTCCTCTATATCATGATTTGGGAAGTATAAAATATATGTTGGTTTAATATTTTCAAAAATAGCATCCTCCTAACATTAGGGACCTACAGTGTAATCATCTATCAATTGCTAGATAAGAAAGAGTTACACTGAAATAGAGAATGTTTCCCTTGTCTGAGGAACCTAGAGCCTAGATGACATGTTAAGACCAAGCCACAACAAAAGAATTCTCCACATAGGGCACTAAGTCAGGGTATCAAATATATGATTTTGGAATGCATTTAGAGTTGGTGTGGAAAAAGATCATTTCAAGTTAGAGTATTCAGAAAAGAGGGGGAAGTGATGAGACCCTGAAGTAAAAGTACTGTAGATAGGGAGGGGGCATTGTGAGTCAGGGTAGTATAGGGAGAACAATGTGAAAGTTAGAAAACATAAGCTTATTGATGACACACAGAGCAGATCCATTTAACTAGGGCTTGGAATTCAGGTTTCTGTGCTAGTAGTGGGAGATTTGTCTGGAAAAGCAAATTGAGGCAAATTTGGCAATAGGCTCAGCTGTGAGTGAGGAATTCTAAATGTTTCTTTAAATATCTAGACTCTGACCTCTAAGCAAAAGAAATCTACTAAAGGGTTTTTAATTTAAATTTAATTAGTTAACATGTAGTATATTATTAGTTTCAGAGGTAGAGTCAGTGATCCATCAGTCTTACATAATACCCAGTGCTCATTACATCATATGCCCTCCTTAATGTCTATCACCCAGTTAACCTATCTCCCCCTCCCCTCCCCTCCAGCACACCTCAGCTTGTTTCCTATGATTAAGAAGATCTTATGGTTTTTCTCCCTCTCTGATTTTGTCTTGTTTTATTTTTCCCTGCCTTCCCCCAAGAGCCTCTGTTTTGTTTCTTAAATTCCACATATGAGTAAGATCATATAATAATTTTTTTTCTTTGACTGACTTATTTCACTTAGCCTAATACCATCTAATTCCACCCATGTCATTACAAATGGCAAGATTCCATTTTTGATGGCTGAGTAGTATTCCATTGTATATATATAGCACATCTTCTTTATCGATTCAGCTGTCAGTGGACATCTGGTCTCTTTCCATAGTTTGGCTATTGTGGGCATTGCTGCTCTAAATATTAGGGTACAGGTGCCCCTTCAGATCACTACATTCATATCTTTGAGTTAGACACCTAGTCGTGCAATTGCTGGCTCCTAACTAAGGTAGTTCTATTTTTAACTTTTTAAGGAACCTCCATACTGTTTTTCAGAGTGGCTGCACTAGCCTACATTTCCACCAAAAGTATAAGAGGGTTCCCCTTTCTCCACACCCTTACCAACATCTGTCCTTTCCTGAGTGGTTAGGAAATTTTAGCTATTCTGACAAGTGTGAGGTGGTATCTCACTGTGAAACCTACTGAAGGTTTTAGTGAGGAAAAATTCCATAGTTGAAGCAGTTCTAGAACACTCCAACTGGAAACAGCATGCAAGTAGAAAAGGGAGCACTTGAGGCAGGGAAAAGGGCTAGTCATGTACAAATCACTCAATTTTTCAACCGAGTGAACTGACAGAGTTTCAGTGACATGCCTCAAGCCTCATGGACAATAGAGCAAGAAGCAAACATCAACACCGTTAAACAATGACCTTGCACATTTCTATTAATCTGTGCCTTTTCCTCCAGGAATTGTCTCAGTCAGAATTAAAGTTTGTGAAATTTGTGCCCAAGTTCTACCACTTTCTCGTTCCTCCTAATTCCCTCCACCATTAACACTGTCACCCCAGCTCCTTCCTCCTCATCCCACATCACAGTGTCTTTTCTTTTTTAGATACCTAATTTTTTAAATCATTTTTTAAATTTATTTTCAGCATAACAGTATTCATTGTTTTTGTACCACACCCAGTGCTCCATGCAATCCGTGCCCTCTCTAATACCCACCACCTGGTTTCCCCAACCTCCCACCCCCCACCTCTTCAAACCCTTCAGATTGTTTTTCAGAGTCCATAGTCTCTCATTATTCACCTCCCCTTCCAATTTCCCCCAACTCCCTTCTCCTAATTCCCCATGTATTCCATGCTATTTGTTATGCTCCACAAATAAGTGAAACCATATGATAATTGACTCGCTCTGCTTGACTTATTTCACTCAGCATAATCTCTTCCAGTCCCGTCCATGTTGCTACAAAAGTTGGGTATTCATCCTTTCTGATGGAGGCATAATACTCCATAGTGTATATGGACCACATCTTCCTTATCCATTCATCCGTTGAAGGGCATCTTGGTTCCTTCCAGAGTTTGGCAACCGTGGCCATTGCTGTTATAAACATTGGGGTACAGATGGCCCTTCTTTTCACTACATCTGTATCTTTGGGGTAAATACCCAGTAGTGCAATTGCAGGGTCATAGGGAAGCTCTATTTTTAATTTCTTGAGGAATCTCCACACTGTTCTCCAAAGAGGCTGCGCCAACTTGCATTCCCACCAACAGTGTAAGAGGGTTCCCCTTTCTCCACATCCTCTCCAACACATGTTGTTTCCTGTCTCGCTAATTTTGGCCATTCTAACTGGTGTAAGGTGATATCTCAATGTGGTTTTAATTTGAATCTCCCTGATGGCTAGTGATGATGAACATTTTTTCATGTGTCTGATAGCCATTTGTATGTCTTCAATTGGAGAAGTGTCTGTTCATATCTTCTGCCCATTTTTTGATATGATTATCTGTTTTGTGTGTGTTGAGTTTGAGGAGTTCTTTATAGATCCTGGATATCAATCTTTTGTCTGTACTGTTATTTGCAAATATCTTCTCCCATTCTGTGGGTTGCCTCTTTGTTTTCTTGACTGTTTCCTTTGCTGTGCAGAAGCTGTTGATTTTGATGAAGACCCAAAAGTTTATTTTGGCTTTTGTTTCCTTTGCCTTTGGAGACATATCTTGAAAGAAGTTGCTGTGGCTGATATCGAAGAGATTACTGCCTATGTTCTCCTCTAGGATTCTGATGGATTCCTGTCTCACGTTGAGGTCTTTTATCCATCTTGAATTTATCTTTGTGTACAGTGTAAGAGAATGGTCGAGTTTCATTCTTCTACGTATAGCTGTCCAGTTTTCCCAGCACCATTTATTGAAGAGACTGTCTTTTTTCCACTGTATATTTTTTCCTGTTTTGTCGAAGATTAACTGACCATAGAGTTGAGGGTCCATATCTGGGCTCTCTACTCTCTTCCACTGGTCTATGTGTCTGTTTTTATGCCAGTACCATGCTGTCTTGGTGATCACAGCTTTGTAGTAAAGCTTGAAATCAGGTAACGTGATGCCCCCAGTTTTATTTTTGTTTTTCAACATTTCCTTAGCGATTCGGGGTCTCTTCTGGTTCCATACAAATTTTTGGATTATTTGCTCCAGCTCTTTGAAGAATACCGGTGGATGGGACGCCTGGGTGGCTCAGTTGGTTGAGCAGCTGCCTTCGGCTCGGGTCGTGATCCCAGAGTCCTGGGATCGAGTCCCGCATCGGGCCCCTTGCTCAGCAGGGAGCCTGCTTCTCCCTCTGCCTCTGCCCGCCACTCTATCTGCCTGTGCTCACTCTCTCTCTCTCTCTCTCTCTCTGACAAATTAAAAAAAAAAAAAAAATTAAAAAAAAAAAAAAAAAAAGAATACCGGTGGAATTTTGATTGGAATGGCATTAAAAGTATAGATTGCTCTAGGCAGTATAGACATTTTAACAATGTTTATTCTTCCAATCCAAGAGCATGGAATGGTCTTCCATCTTTTTGTGTCTTCTTCAATTTCTTTCATGAGTGTTCTGTAATTCCTTGAGTACAGATCCTTTACCTCTTTGGTTAGGTTTATTCCCAGGTATCTTATGGTTCTTGGTGCTATAGTAAATGGAATCGATTCTCTAACTTCCCTTTCTGTATTTTCATTGTTAGTGTATAAGAAAGCCACTGATTTCTGTACATTGACTTTGTATCCTGCCACGTTACTGAATTGCTGTATGAGTTCTAGTAGTTTGAGAGTGGAGTCTTTTGGGTTTTCCATATAAAGAATCATGTCATCTGCGAAGAGAGAGAGTTTGACTTCTTCATTGCCAATTTGGATACCTTTTATTTCTCTTTGTTGTCTGATTGCTGTTGCTAAGACTTCTAATACTATGTTGAACAAGAGTGGTGAGAGTGGGCATCCTTGTCATGTTCCTGATCTCAATGGGAAGGCTGCAAGCTTTTTCCCATTGAGGATGATATTTGCTGTGGGTTTTTCATAGATAGATTTGATGAAGTTCAGGAATGTTCCCTCTATCCCTATACTTTGAAGCATTTTAATCAGGAACGGATGCTGAATTTTGTCAAATGCTTTTTCTGCATCAATTGAGAAGACCATGTGGTTCTTCTCTCTTCTTTTATTGATTTGTTCTATCACATTGATTGATTTGCGAAGGTTGAACCATCCTTGTAGCCCAGGAATGAATCCCACCTGGTCATGGTGGATAATCGTTTTAATGTGCTATTGGATCCTGTTTGCTAGGATCTTGTTGAGAATCTTAGCATCCATATTCATCAGTGATATTGGTCTGAAATTCTCCTTTTTGGTAGGGTCTTTGCCTGGTTTGGGGATCAGGGTAATGCTGGCTTCATAGAAAAAGTCTGGAAGTTTTCCTTCTGCTTCAATTTTTTGAAACAGCTTCAGGAGAATAGGTGTTATTTCTTCTTTGAAAGTTTGGTAGAATTCCCCAGGGAATCCATCAGGTCCTGGGCTCTTGTTTTTTTTGGGAGGTTTTTGATCACTGCTTCAATCTCGTTACTAGATATCGGTCTATTTATGTTGTCGATTTCTTCCTGGTTCAATTTTGGGAGTTTATAGTTTTCCAGGAATGCATCCATTTCATCTAGGTTGCTTAGCTTATTGGCATATAACTGTTGATAATAACTTCTGATGATTGTTTCTACTTCCTTGGTGTTAGTTGTGATCTCTCCCTTTTCATTCATAATTTTATTAATTTGGGCTTTCTCTCTTTTCTTTGGATTAGTGTGGCCAATGGTTTATTGATCTTATTAATTCTTTCAAAAAACCAGCTTCTAGTTTCATTGATACATTCTACTGTATCTCTGGTTTCTAACTCATTGATCTCAGCTCTAATCTTGATTATTTCTCTTCTTATGTGTGGAGTTGGTTTGATTTGTTGTTGATTCTCCAGTTCTTTAAGGTGTAGAGACAGCTGCTGTGTTCTGGATTTTTCAATTTTTTTGAGGGAGGCTTGGGTGGCTATGTATTTCCCCCTTAGGACCACCTTTGCTGTATCCCATAGGCTTTGGACCGAAGTGTCTTCATTCTCATTGGTTTCCATGAATTGTTTCAGTTCTTCTTTGATCTCCTGGTTGATCCAAGCATTCTTAAGCAAGGTGGTATTTAACTTCCAGGTGTTTGAGTTCCTTCTGAACTTTTCCTTGTGATTGAGCTCCATTTTCAAAGCATTGTGATCTGAGAATATGCAGGGAATAATCTCAGTCTTTTGGTATCAGTTGGGTCCTGATTTGTGACCCAGTATGTGGTCTATTCTTGAGAAGGTTCCATGTGCACTTGAGAAGAATGAGTATTCTGTTGTTTTAGGGTGGAATGTTCTGTATATATCTATGAGGTCCATCTGGTCCAATGTGTCATTCAATGCTCTTGTTTCTTTATTGATTTTCTGCCTCGATGATCTGTCTATTTCTGAGAGAGGCATGTTAAGATCTCCTACTATTAATGTATTCATATCAATATGACTCTTTATCTTGATTAACAGTTTTCTTATGTAATTGGCTGCTCCCATATTGGGGGCATAGATATTTACAATTGTTAGATCATCTTGGTGGATAGTCCCTTTAAGAATTATGTAGTGTCCTTCTGTATCTCTGACTACAGTCTTTAGTTTAAAATCTAATTTATCTGATATGAGAATCACTACCCAAGCCTTCTTTTGAGGCCCATTGGCATGAAAGATGCTTCTCCCTCCCTTCACTTCCAGTCTGGGTGTATCTTTAGGTTCAAAATGGGTCTCTTGTAGACAACAAATGGATGGGTCCTGTCATTTTATCCAATCTGCAACCCTGTGCCGTTTTATGGGCACATTTAGGCCATTCACATTGAGAGTGATTATTGATAGATACATTTTTATTGACATCGTGTTACCTTTGAAGTCTTTCTTTCTGTAGATTGTCTCTATATTTCTGTTCAATGCTATTCTTAGGATTTTTCCTCTTTTATAGAACCCCCCCTTAATATTTCCTGCAGTGTTGGCTTGGTGGTTGCATAGTCTTTTAAGCCTTGCCGGTCTTGGAAACTCTTTATCTCTCCATCCATTTTGAATGTCAGTCTTGCTGGATAAAGTATTCTTGGCTGCATGTTTTTCTCATTTAGTGCCCTGAATATATCTTGCCAGCCCTTTCTGGCTTGCCAGGTCTCTGTGGACAGGTCTGACGTTATTCTGATGGGTTTTCCTCTGTAAGTAAGGAGCCTCTTTGTCCTAGCGGCTTTCAAGAGATTATACCTACAGTTATGATTCCTCAATTTGACTATCAGGTGCCTTGATGTTTTTCTGGAATCTACAATCTTGGGTGGAGACCATTCGGCCTCTAGTACATGAATGCTGGTTCCATTCGTGAGATTGGGAAAATTTTCATGAAGAACTTGTTCCACTATATCTTCTAGACTTCTTTCTTTGTCCTCCCCTTCAGGGATTCCAATAATTCTGATGTTGAAACGTTTAATGGCATCATTTATTTCCCTGATTCTGTTTTCATGGTTTCTAAGCTGTTTGTTCCAGGCTTCCTCTTGATCCTTTCTCTCTATCTGTTTGTCCTCCAGATCACTAATTCTATCTTCTGTCTCAGTTACCCTAGCTTTGAGAGAATTTAGATTAGATTGGAACTCATTGAGAGCATTGTGAACCTCAGCCCTGGTAGCTTTTAGCTCTGCCCTAACATTGTGAACATCCTGTCTGGTCGCTTTCAGCTCAGCCCTAATCAATTCTGTTTGGTCATCCATGGCTTTCTCCAACCTAGCTATTGCCTGGATAATTGTTAGCCTGAATTCTCTTTCCGACATATTGTCTATGTTGATAGCCATTAGCTCTGTTGCAGAAGGTCTATCCTCTGTATTTTTCTTCTGTTGGGCATTCCTCCTCCTAGTCATTTTGGTGAGAGATGACTGAACACATGTAGCTGGTTGTATCGACTGTGGTGCAGTCTGGGTGCATCCTGGAATACTTCTGAGCAATCAGGATTCCCCACCCAAATAAGAGAAAAAAGAAAAGAAAAAGAAAAAAAGAGAGAGAGAGAGAGAGAGAGAGAGAGACAGGAAAGAAAGGGAAGATGAAAGAGAAGGTTCAGCCCAAATGGGCCCCAAGGTAAGATTTATGAGGTATACAAACAAAAACAGACAAACAAAAAGACTGATAAAAGTATATAACAAGAGAAAAAATATATATATATGTGCAAATAAAGGAAGAACCTTGTCGAAAAGAACCCCAAGTGAAAGATTTATATACTATCAGGACAAACACAAAAACACAGAAACACTGGTGGAAGAAAAAGATGGGAGAGTGGTTATAAATTCTCAGTGTGGGCGAGGAAGGTTGTTTTGATTCTTCCTGGATGTATCTTGATATCTTTGTTAAAGGACTCAACTTTCCTAGGCTAAAGGGGGATTAAAAATTGGTTTACCTATAGGGGTAGTATTGATTGGGGAAAGGGGATTACTTTGAAGTTTAACTCTATATGAATATTAGAAAATAAAAATAAAAAGGAGTAACCTAGACTAAACTAAAATTTTAAAAATTCAAAAAATAGAAATGCAAAAGAAAAACACAGGTGTATGTATGAAAAAGTTCAGGTTAGAAGGTTATTATGGAATTTGATGTACTAGACAGCTCGCTGTGATGGTAAATAGGTTAAAAAATTATCTATATAAAAAAAAATGAGCCAGAATAGTGGGAACAAATTAAAAATAAAAGTTGTCCTATGAAGTAGTGGTGGTTGTTCTCTCGTAGTCTTTTTTTTTTGTTTTGTTTTCTTTCCTGGTTGGTTTTCTGGGGGAGGGGCCTGCCACATGGGTTTTCAGTCAATGATGTTCCCTGAGTTAAGTTCTCCAGTCCCCCTTAAGGGGGCGGGCTCTGAGGAAACCGATTTTTTCAGGCTTTTGCTCTCTGGAGGTTTTTATGTTTGTTCACCTTTTTTTTTTTCCCCCTCTTGCCTTGACCGCTTTTGATAGTTTTTGTAGGTTTAGAGGAAAGCAAACTGCACCCTGACCTCCCTCTCAGAGAGAAGCCTCAGACTGGTCCCCTGTGGGTGCTGCAGAGCCCATATAAATCCCCCTTGGCCGCTGGCAGAGCAGGTTCTGAGTCGCGGTCCCTGGGGACGCAGGATCTTCTGCTTGTACCCAAAACCAAAGCAGCGGCGGCTGTCTGGGCAGCTCCAGACCACCAGAGAGGTTCCAAGCAGCGATCACACACTGAGATTTTCCCGCTGGCCCGGGCTGGGAGTGCCTGGTCTTTCTGGGTCTAAGAGCGCCCGGCTTGTGCGCACCTCTTTCAGGGGAGGCTGTGGGTCATGTGCGCGTCTCAGGCTCTGAGAACGGGGCGCAGGTCCGAAAGCACCAGGCTGGGCCTTCATGCACCTCTCTCAGGGGAGGATGAGGGGTGCGTGCATCTCAGGCTCTGTAGCAGGGCTCGCGCGTTCTGCTGTCCGGCGTGGCTCCCATCTCCTCACAGGGACCAGAACCCATGCAATCTCAGGCACGCTGGCGGCTCAGGGACCAAGACCTGGTTTCTCCGCCACACTCTCTCTGGCTCAGCGCCAGGGGAGGCTGTCTTGGGACCGGGGACTTAAGCCCCTGTCTCTAGCTGCCCCGATTCCCACAATCCCCCCCCCCACAATCTTTTGCTCTTTTGGAGTGCTTTCAACCAGTCTCCAAGTTAATGCTGGTCCCCAGATGCAGGGCACTTTCGCTCGTATTAGGGGTATTACTTTCCAACCGGTCACCTCTGGTGGCTCCCTCCCCCTTTTGTTTATCTTCCGATATCAGTCCGCCTTTCCCACTCTGCTTTACCTGCCCACTGGCGTCTTCTGCCCCTGTAGAGATCCAGATGTGTGTAATTCTGATCTCGGGCTGATTTCATGGGTGATCGGAGTTCTTTGGTAGGTAATCAGCTCACTTTAGGGTACAGGTTGAAAAGGCACCTCCTTCTACTTTCCCGCCATCTTGTCCCCCCCCCTCCACATCACAGTGTCTTAAAGTCTTTTCTCATCCTTCCAAAGCCCTGAAAACTCATTTTTGCTAAGGTACAAATGCCTAATAACATTTTGATGAATAATTTCATTCTGATTTCAGGATTTAAAACAGAGTAATGATACTCTAAATGAAAACATCAACAAGACATGTTTTGGTAAAGAAACATTTTCCTGAAGAGTCTGAAAACACAGGCACATGGGGGGCCTTCTATTCATGACCATCCACATTTGTGGAAAATTACTCCAGAAATATATTTACACTCTATTGTCCTATCAATATAGGAGACAAAGTAATGCTAGAGAAATTGAGAGGAAAGAGAATATGGTTTGCAGCCCACAGGGAATGCTGGTGGGTCAAGCTGAGAAAATAACTTACAAACCTCACAAGTTATTACCGTAACAATGAACTATGGCATGGAATCATTGCACAACAAGCTTCCTGAATCTTTGGATATTGCTTTCTAAAAGAAAAAAAAAAAAAAGGAAGTAATTCTTGCTTTTTTAAGAGTAAATAAATGAAAACAATCTTTGGGTTGAGGAAGAGGCCTCCCCTAAAAAGGGTAGTGTTCAGTCAGATCCATAATTTTGTTAGTTAGCAAAAGGAAGTATCCAAAAGTGTGGTTTAGCCATCAAAAATTGCATTTAATAACTACATTGACTATATACATAAAACTCTGTATAAATATTTGCTATCATTTTGTGGATTTGCATTTACCCAAACCAGTACAATTTTCCTTTGAGCATCCATTATCATATTAATGTAGACTTTTCCTTCATCTCTGACACCTCCAGAAAAATAAACCTAGAGGAAAAAGGAGAAGTCATAATTCCCTCCTGTTGGATGTTGAGTTCTGTGGTCTACCCTTGTCCAATACTTGTCATGACTATGAGAAAAAAAACTTCTGAATGAACAGAATTGACACAGGTCTTCTTTCATTTCAGAGACCAACAGGCTCCCTGCTCCCCAAGGATTTCTCCTCCCCGCTTCCCTTCCTAAAATACAGTGTACCTTATAACTAACTCATCTCCCCAGTTTGTCATAAACCTAATAATCAACTTTCTTGCCAGTGACCTTTGGACAATTTGAAGGGATACTAGTTTATAAAAATTCTCAGTCTCCAGTTAAAAACCATAACAGTGTCCTTTAACCTAATTTAACGGCTCAAGAAAATAATAGAGTAACATTTCTTGGCTGAATCAATACTGCATTAAAGAAAGGTGCTATCACTGAAAAGTTATGAATACAAAACAGCTCAATGATGTATTAGTGTCTTTGCTTGCTGTCTCTTTCCGTCTGCTTGCACTACTGAATATAAGCAGAAAAGGGCCCTTCTCATGTTTAGATTCGTCAGTGAGATCCCATTGGTATTTCATTCTGCCTGTGTAAAGGTGTTTTACATCTTCCATTCAAAGCACTGCAGATAAAAAGGAAGCACCTAACTATCAGAACTCCCATTGAAGGCTATTTAGTATTGGTTAGTCCATGCTCGAGGAATTCATGTTTTAGAAACGATGTAGTGACTTATTTATCAAAGAAGGCAAATTAGTTCTGCCGAGACTCTCTTTGCTTTGTGATCCAGGAAGTCACAGAGCAATTTTATCAAGGTCACTTAGCACCAAGTTAGATATAATTTTCAAAGATTCAACTTTTTTGAAAGTCCACACCCTTAATAGATAAGAACTCTTACAAATCAATAAGGAAGAGACAAACACCTAAACAGAAGTCATAATATCCTGAGGCATTGCAGGTTTATTAAAACAGAAATTTTCACACATCACTTTGGATAGTAAATTAGCAAAATTATTCTGAAAAATAATTTGGTAACTTCAAAGCAACATTCTTACAAATGTTTTATCCTATGATAAAGCAATTTCATATCTAAAAGTTTACCCAAACAAAGGTAAAAAAATTGCAGGCATAGATAAAAATGCTGATGTGTGATCTCTGCAAGTTTTGACTATATCATTGCTAGATCCCTGGGAAATGAGACATCACCAACAAGAGTTGATTGTGCAGGGTAGACACTATAGCTGACTCTCCAGCACAGTATCTAGCATATTGCAAAAACAAAAAAGAAATATTTGTTGACTAATGAAATATATAAGTGAATGTTCATTTTAAAAACCAGTGCTATTCAAACTGAGGTCCACAGACTGGCAACACCAATGTCACTCAGGAACTTGTTTAAAATGCACATTTGGGGTTCCCAGCCCAGACCTATTAACTCATAACTCCGGGGGCCAAGAAAACTACTTCAATAAGCCCTCTAGGTGATTCTAATATAGACAAAAGTGAAGCCCTAGGTTAGAATACTGTGCAATCTTCAAGAATCAAAATCTCTCGGCTTCATTTTGAAAGAGAGAGAGAGTGTGTGTGTTTGGGAGGGGCAGAGGAACAGGGAGAAAGAGAGTCTCAAGCAGGCACCGCGTCCAGCACTGAGCCCATATGCAGCTTGATCTCATGACCCTGAGATCATGACCTGAGCCGAAATCAGGAATCCAACACTTAACCAAGTGAGCCACTCAGGGGCTCCTCAACTTCATTTTACTTTTAACAATGTTTTTCTACTTCCATCTGTACCACCAGAGTGAACTATGGAAGACTCTCTCAACAGCAGAGTCTTAGTTCCCATTACGCCCAGATTACTCTAGAAACCAAACATGGAAAGAAGTGGAAAGGCAAGGAAGACTTCACTGAATTTCCCTTGTCAGATTTTATTAGGATCCCTGCTGAGGGTTGTGACTGAAAGTCTTCGGATTCTGGAGCTAGAACTGTTGAAATTCTGGTTGTAGTACTTACTAATTCGGCATCTTGAACAAGTTACTTAACTTCTTCAAATTTCAATTCCTTCAGCTACAGAATAAGGCTAGAGATATCTTGTGTCAATGTTTTAGAGTGTGAATTAAATAATATAAAGTCTATATTAAATAATATAATGTCCAGTTCCTTGAATAGCAAATAGTAAATGCTCAACAAATATTAATCCCCTTTCCTTAGATCAGTGCTGGTTTCTTTCAGATACTGTATCTATGCTTAAAAGCCAGGAAGTCATGTAAGGACATATCTTACCATTTTTGGTCTTTGCCACAGTGTTGGACACATGTTAGGCTATTTATAAATCCCCCCATGATTGATCGATTGATGGGTGTGCTAATTTAGAGTGAGGCAGGGTTAAAGAACCCAGTCCTTTGAACCTCACCATACTATAAAGCATTTGAGTGAGAAGCACAATGCTTAGAAGCCTCTTGCCACTGAAAGAAAATGCCTGTGAATGCAGTCAAATTCATACCCCATGCCTAAACTGCTATCCCCCACTGTCGGCTTTCCTTCTTCTAAACACGATTAGATCTCCTGAAGTACCTGGCAGGCTGCCTCTAAAACAGAAAAACCCTGGATGATATTTACCAAGCCATAATAAGAGATAACACACAACTTCCAGATGTCCCTTGTATTGGCAAACGGAAGTGTTGAAAACACTCAAAAGATAAAAACTAAAGGAATTTAGCATTTCTCCCAAATTGGCAACACAGATTGAAAAGATGTCGTTCTGAGACCAATTTGAACACGGAACAGAAAACTATCAAAATATGGCACTGCATCCTTCTTTGGAAAACCATGATAAGCCAGAAGTTTTTGTGAAAAGAGACTCTACCCTTCAACATAATGAACCCTCCACATTTCAGCCTAATCCTCAGAGAAGAAACACATGCACACATGCACCTAGAGACTGCCTGATGTGAAGTGAGAGCAGATGGACAAAGTTGTTTTGTATTAACTACATTCCTACCACTGCAGTACTGCTTGGAGGCAAAAAGGTAAGAACATGGTCCATGTCATGGAGGAGCTTATACACCAGAAGGCAGGCAGGTAAACCTGTAAATGAAATGAAGAATTATGGGCATCTTTATAGATACTGGATCACAATACAGCAGGTACACAGAAAAAGAAAAGGTCAGTTCTACTAGTGATTAGGGGAGGGAGGAGGCTTAAATGCTTAATCTTTTTTTTTTTAAGACTTGATTTATTTATTTGACAAAGAGAGATCACAAGTAGACAGAGAGAGAGGGGTAAGCAGACTCCCTGCTGAGCAGAGAGCCCTATGTGGGGATCCATCCCAGGACCCTGGGGATCATGACCTGAGCTGAAGGTGGAGGCTTTAACCCGCTGAGCCACCCAGGTGCCCCAATGATCTTGAGATAAATCTCTAAAGATGAGCGAGTCCTCTCAATGCTTGCTATTCAATTTGCTCTACAGACCAGCAACATCATGTCGGAGCTTGCTGGAAATGCAAAAATCAGGCCTTACCACAGATCTACTGAACTAGAAGTCATTCTTACATTTCAACAGAATCTCCAGAAGATTCTTGGTCACATAAACCTTTGAGAAGTGCTAGTATAAAGCAATTTCTGAGGAGTGTTAGAGCAGAAAACAGATTGCAGTAGTTTGATTAAATAAGAAATTAAGATAGTGCAGGCCAAGAATTAAAAACTGGGATACATAATCCAAATCCAGCCCACATGTGTACTTTGTTAGGACTGTACAGTGTTTTAAACATTGAGGTATTTCAAGTGGAAATCCAGATTTCCTGTTTTTCTTGGGAAATAAAATCAGATGCTTTAGCCAAACTGGACCCCTATTCCCACAGGACAGCAAAGGGCAGAATAGTGTCAGTTTCAGACAAAGGTGAGCCCACAATTACCTTATGTTCAGCCCTCTTCGCTCATTGTCATTACTGCCTCTTTGGTTTCCAACAGACATTTGAAACTGTGACCCTTGGAAGCAACCCTGCTCTAAAGAAACTGAGCAAGGACTGAATGGAAAAAAGTAAGACAACGGCTAAAGTGGAGTATAGCGCTGTAAAGGAATTCTTCCTCTGAATATGTTTTAAGCTATGAAGGAAGTGTCTACAGAGATAGGGTAGAAATGTGGGAGAGAGGCATAAGGAGCACAATTCTGGAAGAAAAAGGGAGATCATATAAGGAGCACAGAAGGCTTAACCTACTTCTTCCCCTGGGGCAGAATGGAGGGAGACAAGGTGGTTCAGATATAATTTTCCAGCTTACCCAGAAGGCTAAAAAGACTTGTGCCTGAACTCCATACTATCTATGCATTAAGAAGTAAAATCAACTGGGCGCCTGGGTGGCTCAGCGGGTTAAAGCCTCTGCCTTTGGCTCAGGTCATGGTCCCAGGGTCTTGGGATCGAGCCCCACATCAGGCTCTCTGCTCAGCGGGGAGCCTGCTTCCTCCTCTCTCTCTCTGCCTACTTGTAATCTCTGTCAAATAAATAAATAAAATATTAAAAAAAAAAAAAAAAGAAGTAAGATCATCTACTGAAAGGGAAGCAGCCCTAGTGGGAAATTCAAGTGAGTGGTAAACATTTCAGATAGCAACCCACTGTGGGTGATGGGAGCAGGAAATCACTGAAGCAGGAAGGAGAATTTTTTTTTTTATTTCGAGTGATCCTAGGAGCCCCACTGAAGGCAGGGAGCAGAGAAGAGAAAACAGCTACCTCTGTGACAGTGTGGTGCCCCGGGGTTCTTCCCCGCACCCCCCGCCCCCAGCTGCAATGAGAGTCCCAGGAACAAGAAAGTGGTTGTTTGGATGGGCCTACATTTGCAGGGTAAATGCAGAAGAAGGTCAAGTAGGTACAGATGCTAAGGGGGCTAAGAGTGGCTGAAGTGACCTACCAAGAGGTCCTGAGCACACTGCAAATGAAAGAAAAACAACAACAACCCTGAAAGTAATAATAAACTTGAAGAAGAAAGAGGGACTAGAAGAGCTAGAGATTCCAGTGGCTCAAGAACGAGGGATTTAGAAAGCTAAGTAGTAGTTGCTGGTGGAGTCAGGATTTCAAGGCAGGGCGTCTGACTGCAAAATCTTTATTCTTTTTGCCCAAACCCTCTACTTCTATGAGTTACATAGAAATACAAGGACAGGCCTCCTCTTTTCTGACCTGGCGCAAGTGGGGTCTGTTCGCTCTAGAAACCTTGCTGGGAATCACCAGAAGTCATCCACATGTGGTTAAAGAAGCTGCTTTCACTTCTGTTGCCTCCTCTGCTTCCCTTTGATTCCTCATTTCTTCACGTCAGCTGTTTTTGATATTCTGTTAAAGTCTTCAAAATAAGGCAAGAGCAGGGATATTTATATATCATCATCTCTAAACCTGCCAGTTCAAAAGAGGATAAATAAACAACTGTTATACAAGTTCTGTGCGTTGTTAAAGAGACAGAGCTGTCAACACTGATATTTCTGGCTTCAAATTACCACCTTTGTAATTGTGAAAGGCTCTGTTGTGCATCCTGTGGATATTCATTCACCTATCATGATGATAATAATACCCATTATTTTTATTCTTTCTATTAACACTGAAACATTTGAGACTTTGGAATGTGAATACCAAAAATACTACCTGGAGAGTGGGCCGACTGAAAATCAAAAAGTGATTTTTAAATATATACTAAATCCCATTTTACATCAGTGATTACTACTGCCATTAAAACTACTATTTGTATTTGCATAGCAATTTTTTGCAAGTGACTTTCTCATGCTTTATTTTACTTCATTCAGTTCGCATAAGTGAAAACATAGTTAAGTACAGACTTGGAAGGAATACAGTCCCCAACATGTAATGGGTTTGAAACAGTAATATGAGCAAACTCTCAGAAGTGGAAAGTTTCTAAACTCTGCTTTAGCAATTGAGGAAAAATTCTTAGTTGAGGAAGGCAAGAAAGAACTAGAGGGAAAGAAATAGTTGAGCAATGGGAAAATGTGTTCCAGGCTGCATTCATTCCAAAGAGTACATTTCCTCTGCCTAACTTTGGGAAATAGGAAGAATTAAGGCATTCAAGAGTCTATAAGCCCATGCCTATTACTGCAGAAGGTATTTTGTAGAAGGCAATCACAGGTTACAAATTATTTCCATTCAAGAAGTCTCAAGTCTACATTAGACAATTCTGTACCACAATCAAAAGGGACAAAAATAGGAAAAAAAGCAACAACTAAAGATATCCATTGGTTAGCTCCATGTAGTAGTGTAAGACCCATCAGTGAACTTTTTTTTTTTTTAAGATTTTATTTATTTGCGAGAACATGAGAGACAGTGCACATGAGCGGGGGGGGGGGGGAGTCTCAGAGGGAGAAGGAGAAGCAGACTCCCCGCTGAGCAGGGAACCAGATGTGGGACTCAGTCCCAGGACCCTGTGATCATGACCTGAGCAAAAGGCAGAAGCTTAACCTACTGAGCCACCCAGGCACCCACATTGCTGAACTTTAATTACAAACTTAGTGTGGTTGCATAAAAACAGACCAGGATGCACTGCAATAGTCTAACAGGTTTGACAGAAACAAAACAGAACCAAACAAAACAAAAAAACATTCAATAAAGAGCAGAGAGTGTCAGTATGAAACACAAGAGTAAGGGATGTTAAATCATCAAGATGAAAAGGGTTCCACCCAGATATTTCATGAGCCAGCTGTCAGCTTTTCATCCATAACCTAGTAAGAACACTCTACACTGGGCATTCTGGTTCATGAACGCTTTATAATGCATTCATATACCTTCTGAAATGAAAGTGGATGGTATGGATGACGGAATTGGTCATATTTACATTATTCTTAGTTTAGCTGCTTAAAAAATACGTACTTTATTACAATGGATTCAGTTCTTCTTAGCTAATTTTTTCACTGTCATATTATGGCTGAATTTTAAAGAGAACAAGTGTTCATTAAAAATAATTATCTGGACAGTATTTGTAATATCAGTCTCATTTTTCTATATTTTAAAAATTGAACCAAATGACTCATATTGACATTCCTAGTCTCTTTTCTTGGTGTCCACCAAGTGAGTAGATTCCTTCTTAATGCAGACTGACAAGCCACCTAATTTTGATTGATTTGAACAACCCACCTCCTGCCTAAGACCCTGTTAGGTAAAGTTAAAATAGGCATAAAATGCAGTTCCTGTATTCAGAGATCTTACAATGCGCATTGCAAATTAAATATTTCTATAAACCAGAGCATAGATGGGCAGGGCTTCCATCTACTCCTCCAGGATTCTTCAACTAATGACCACTCTGCTTCTCATTCTCCATTATATTCTATACTAGCTTCTGTCATAGAACCTATGGGGTTATAGACTAACACCCTCAGAATCCAAAGAAAACAGATGTAAAAATGTGTTATTGAGTTACCACTATAGCTAACTGGTGCTCAATTCTCTGGAAACTTCCGAGAACATTTATGAAATATATTCCAATCTGTCCAGTGGGAGTATAAAAGAGAAGCATTTATCCATGGATTTCTGCTCTTCACTGTTCATGGGTAACCCTATGGGCATTAATTGAGCCACACTCCATGTTCTACATAAGTGAATGCTGAGAGCAGATGTTCTTCTTAATATCAAAGATCTTATAGGGAAAGAAACAAGAGGTATATAGCATGGGTGCAAAGCAAGATACTGACTTGCTTCTGACATGGAACCAGTCAGATTCTACTTGGACCTGGTCACCTGGCAATGCCTGGAATAAGCAGTAGGACTGAGAATATAGCACACAAAATCACAGTCATGATCATGAACAATTTACCAAATAGCTCCCCAGAGAATAGCTCTGGTGTAGCTCAAAACAGAAAGTGCTATAACCTAAAAGAAGAAAATGCTCATATCCAATTGAACATAATAAAAAAAAAGAAAATACTCATATCCAGCATACATATTTCCTATACCTACTAAGTTTTTCTTAGTAAAATGCTGTTTTGCACTTTGCTGTTTTGAGTCTGCCTAATTTCAGACCTTTCAGAGACCAAACTTTTGACATTCATGACATATTTTTCCTGAGTAATATTTGATAAGGACTCATGTTCTTATCTCCTTTATAGCACAACCAATGAATCCACTCTAATTATCTTTTCTATATCCTTCATACAATAATGGGGCTTACAACCAAACATAGGGCATATTTTAAGCCCCAAATGAAAATGTCCATCTTGCTTTCTTAGTCTCATATTCTTCCTCTATTACCCTCCTAAGTCCCTCCTTTCCAGCCCCACAAAGTTTATTTTGATCAATTGATATATTAATCCAATTCCTGAGAAATTTGGTTTGAATAAGAAATGATAGTTTCCCAACAAATAATATAGTACTTTAGAGTTAGTTTTTCAACATAATTATAGAATCTTACATGAGCAGGGCACAAATGAGGATTTGCAGTCTTGTTCATTTGCCTTATTGGCTTATGCTGTGTGTAAGAAATTCTTAAATTGAACCTGGATTTGAGATAAAAGGAGATCCTATGGAGGAATAAAATATGGACCAAAGTGTTCACATCTGGCTCCTTCCCCGTGGAGAATGTCCACTCCTAGTGAAAAGATACAAGCAGTTCAAAACTAGACTAGTAAGATTTCTTGGATAAAATTCTCAATCTTTGCTGGAAAATGACATTACCAGATATCTTTCTTTTGCTCCTGTATTCCCTAAATAGATCAAAGCTTCAATATAAATAAAAAGGAAAGGGATAGAGAAGGAGGAAATGTCTCTGAACCCTGCTGGGAAACAGGTCCATCAATGATCTTGATGAAGTAAACTAGTGATTTCTCTTAATAAACTGATACCCAACCCATCTAGAAACCATTTAGAAGCAAGAAGCAGTCAGGTCCATTTATCTTTCAAAGGCTTAGAATTCTTAACACATCCATAAAACATTTTTTAAGACATTTGTAGTAGGTCCATGAGAAAGTATTTTTATTCCTCACTATTCAAGACAAAACAGACTCAATTACTTAGAGAACATCTCAGACTGTGTAAGTCCAAATATATTACCCCTTCTCTTCCATATTCAGGAAATGTTAGGAGACCAGTGGATAAAATTCCTGAGCTGGCTAAAGTGGAGAAAGAGCAAAGGAAATCAGTGGACTAGGAAGTTTTTCAAAGCTCCTTAAAGACAAAATAAAAATATCTTACTAATATTGCTAAGACCAATTGAAGTTTGCAGAAATGAGAAACTCCAATTTCCAGTAACTGCCAGAGAATGAATAGCCTGATTGACTTAACACTAAACATCTAGTGCCTTCCTAACTAGATGGAAGGAGGGAAGGAAGAAGGATGGAGGGACATTTTGTAATTACCTACCATGAACCCAGATGATACAAAACATATTTTCATATTCATTTTCTCATTTTTGTCTATCTAACTTTTGTGAAATGGACTCTCTACCAATGGAAGGCTATGAAATCATAAAGTGAGTCCATTTTTGCAGAAACAAGGTAACAAATCTATGTTAAAGACTAATTAATGAAATAACCTTGAGTTATGCACAAAATCTCTCCATGCCTTGGTACCATCATCATTAAACTGAAGGGTTGACCTACAGATATTTGAGGTCTAATATTCCAAGACTTAATAACAGATTTCAATAATCTATTATTTGACCCACTTTTCTATCCCCTCTCCCTTCCACCTCACTGGTATTACCACATAGATTTCATTGTGTTATCTCTTTTTATTTATCTAATATCAAGTATTCCAACTAGACAAACAAGAGAAGGAATCCCAGGCTCATAGAATGAGAAATTCATTCAAGCCCTGGATGGCAGAGTCCACCTCCTCAGAAACCACCCTGATACATGGGACATTCAGGATGTTTTTCTTTTGGCCAAATTTTCTATATTCTTGTTTCAGAATAAATGTTCCTATACACCAATAGTATAATCCCAAGAGTCACTTTGGTCACCTGTTTTTAAGAAAGTTTAAGGTACCACGGTATTGGGTTCCAGAACTTAAAAGTCTTGAACAGGAAACCAGGCTTTTATGAAGAACAATCCATCACAATGGTGGACCTGACTCATTCACTCTCCTCTCTTACTCTCCCACAAAGTCAAATTAATTACTCACACCCAAGCTTCTAAAGCAGAAGCAAATTTACTTGAGGCACTTGGGATGAAGAAGGACACAGATTCTGCTCCTGGACCGAAAGAAGCTAAGGTGAATCCTTCAAGGTGCAGCATCCTTCCAGGTGACAGATATGGATAGTGGTACATGTAGCGATGATGGCTCCTTCTGGACCACAGACTGGCCATGTAAGTATCCCACCTGATGGCTGCTATTACAAGGGGACACTAGAGTTCTCTGAGACAAGGAAGATGTAAAAGTCAGTAATGGCAGGCCTGGGGTGCTATATTTAGGGTTCAGTCCTTTTCTCCTATCCTTAGGGTAATAAAAATGATATCAACTAGATTTAATGAATTCTTAGCAAGTGAAAAGCACAGTACTAATTGCTTTACAAGCTTTGTGCCTTATTTAAATCTGTCAATAACCCTATCAAGGAGGGACAATAATTATATGTCTTACAGGGTCATTATTACCCTCATCTTGTAGATAAGAAAACTCGGTATAAAAGAAGCTAAAGCAATGGCCTAAAGTTATATTAATAATAGTGGCAATATTAATACTCAGAATCCATCCTTTAACAAAAATAGTCCTCTTTGCAGACAGAGTCTGATGTCCTAGGTATTGTGAAGGCTTATTTTCAAAAGCTATTCTAACAATTAAAGTAAGATCTATTGGACATCTAGCTTGAGGACTAAGGGTATACACCAATTAATTCCCTTAATTACCCTAGATGGTTCTCTGATTATCCTTGGACCCTGTATCCCTTTTATCTTAGATTCTTTTTAACTTTAGGATATAGTAAACAAAGCTGGAATTCTTTATCTTGCCTATTAATCTACAGACATGGGAGAATCTGAACAGAAACCCTGACTCCAGATGGGATTTTAAAATGTTGATGGGCCAGTGGATGTCAAGGCCTCATGAGATGGCACAGTAATATATCTGTTAATAATTCTTATGCAATGAAGGGGATGGAGGGAGAACCCCATTTGCTGGCTCATTTCTTGCAACTTGTTCAAGTTTTCTTCTTTGAGCTGTCACTCAAGCATCAAATTCTTCTACTCTCACGATGTCCTATAGGAGACTACAGATACTTCAGTAAGTGAAAATGTTGCTAGAGGTAATATTACTTTTAAGTCTAACACTAACAATGAATGCAATTTTAAATCGATAAAGCTCTATGTGTGTATATATTATATTATATAGAGAATACATACATTATATAGATATACATGGACTGATATAAATGCAGAGCTAGACACAGATATACATTGTCAGGGTTCAAATCCAACTGTCAGTTTCAAGGTCAGATTACACGCACTTCCTAAACTTCCAAGTCTGTACAGTGGAACTATGGTAACGATGATATTAAGAGGGCTTAAAATGAAGATATTTGGAGTTTCATCATAGCAAACTACCTTGGCTCCCTTGGCTACCTGAAACCTGGCCCACAAGTTTGGTCTGCACACTGTGTGACACCATACATCCCGTACTATCTTGGGATGTTTTATGGACTTTCATGCTTAGGATATGGTTTGTCAACCAAGGACTGGGTCTGTAGGATCAATGTGATTTTACATTACCTTTATCTTTGACATATTGATGCTCAATGTTAGAGAAGACACTACTGCACTGAGTATTAGCCCTGGAGCGAGGATAAAAGGAGGACCTTGATCCAAAGAGGAAATTACTTAATGTGCAGATAGGATAAGGCAAATATGCAATTCTCTCAAGGCCCTGAAGATGAGATTCTGAAAGAAACCCTAAAAACAATAACTAGATTATTTACCCTTTTCCCCCTCTTATTAATGGTTCCCATTGTTATGAGATATGAGATAACATGACTATTGGAAGATGAATTAGGAGGGAATATACAAGGAGAGATTTGTTGTACATGAATAAGGAGTTCCAACACTAATGCTATGTGGAAGGCATTTGTGCCATCTGATGGGAACAGCTGCTATTCAACTCCCATTATTAGTGACCTAAGGGATCTAAGCCTGATGTCAGATTATCCAATTTTTTAAAGAGTCACAAATCAAAATTGATATGCAAAGTCTCCAAGTTTTCAAAATACTGGCAGACATCTAAAATGATTTTTAAAATAGTGTGAAAACCAAATACTTATGTCAGCAAACCAGATTCAGCCTAACATTGCTTGTTCCGACCTTTGATATCAATTGTTGTGAAGGATTATTTCCCTGAGCTGGGTATGAGGGGATGTCTGTGTGCACTGTGAGGGGAATTAATTTCTCATATGCTGCAAGCATAATTGCTTCTTTCACTAAGTGAAACTGCCGAAATCATGACTATTGAAATGGTTCCTATTATGAATTTCAAACAATGCCTACATTCCTAGTTCTAATGAGAAACAAGAGAGATCTCTTCACAAAATATCAAACAGTACCTGGCACATAAAGTAGATTCTATAAACATTTGTTTAGTTCCTTCTTTGAGCTATTACGATACCTTTCCAATCAACCTTTAAAAGAGTCATTCTTTAATAAATGTCTACTGTAACTACTTAAGTCTCTCTCTCTGGAAAGAGAATTGTAGGTTCTCCAGTAAATTATTCTATGATAGCTGCTTTGAGATTAGACTTCTCTATGTGACTAGAAAATTAGCAGGGTAGCTTATCATTAGACTAATAAATAGTAGAACTCAGCCTACAACTGCATACCTTTTGTCAGCAACAGGGAGAAGGCTGTGCTCAAGACACCTCAATTCTCTTTCTTGTATTTTAAAGGAACTACAACTTCCATCCCAAATGCCAATCAGCTGGTGAAGAACATGTGGATAGCATCCTTTCCCAAGGATAGATGTCTAATTATATCTTCAATTAGTATCAAACCACTTCACTGAAGTTTCTGAGATGTCTCAAGTTACCAGCAGCAAAATGATGAACCCACTTTAGGAGGAACCTAAGGGTAGGGACATACCCGATATTAGCACAAACAAGTGCTAAAAGTCTGAAATATTTTGAACCCAGAATGAGGTTGCAATAATGAAGACAAAGGTGAGAGAAAAAAATAGAGAGAGACAAAAAGAGAAGGGAGGAAGAAAAGGGAAAGAGAGAAAGAAATTGATATCAATTGTTTTTCCAAAACTGAAATGTTTCTGGTTAGTTTCTTATTTGTTTGTGGTGAGATCGAGCCCTCTGAAATTATAAAAGATGGTACGTATGCGATAGTCCTGTGTCACTGCGAAAACCTGCAGTTTCCTTTCAGCTTTCATTTCCACTTACACTTGAATAAGTCCATCCTACCAGAATTTTCAGCAAAATGGCAGAAAGACATTCATCTTTGCGACTGCCAGAGAAGAAATGAAATGAAAGGCAAAAAACTACTCCCAACAAATAACTTTTATAACAGGTCCACAGAATGGAGGGATTGGGTAGATCTAACTTAACATTCCATCTTTTAATCACAGGTGAATTGACTTGAACAGAAGTATTATGTGGTAGGCATCTAATAGCGAAATGCCATCAGGTTTTTGTAAATGTGCTGATCCCAAACCTATGCCTGCTGATTTCATCATATTTTCCCATAAGCAGCTAAAATGTGGCCAAAGGCAGAAAATATATCTGTTGCCAAATCAGAAGCTGACATATAAGTGAGGCTGCAAGGAAGTTTGCAACCGTAGCGTATTTCATTTTCATGTGACCATGGAAGTCACTCTCTTTGGATGTACCTAGAACAAGGCAGCATATGTAAAATCTAAGTCCATGGATAATCCAATGACATTCACAGCTAATAAATTTCATCTATCTTTGGAAATACATCTTATCTGTTTTGAGCTCAGTAGGTCCTAGGAAACATTCCATACTGTTGGCTAATGTCCTACAATGTGCTTTCTGCCCAATTTTTCTACCAAAACCATTCTCTTGGAAGTCATAGGAGACTCCTAAATTCAAAAGCCTTTCCTGATCTTGAATTTGTTGGCTTCTGTCTCATATTTGACCCAGTTGCTCATTTCTTCTTTCCTCAGCTTCCCTCCTTTCCTGGCTTCCCAGACAATACTGATTTTCTTTTTCTTTCTGACCACTTATTCTTTGTCTTCTACTGACTTCTCCTGTGACAACCTACACATGCCCTGCCATCAGTCGTAACAATAATAGTAACAATATTCACTGACTTTTTAAAACTCTATTATCTTATTCAGTCCTCACATCCTCTCTATGAAGTAGGTGTTTTTACCCCCATTATGTAGATATGGAAACTGATCCCTGAAGATTAAATAACATGTGCAAAGACAGAAAGAAACAGAATCAATTTTAAACCAAGTCTATCACACTTCACATACTTAACCTCTATCATATAATGCCTTTTTGCCCCACTCTTTTCAAGTATCAAAACTCCTTTACTACCACCTCTCTGAATTCCAAATCACATTTTCTCCCACCACAGCTTTCTAGGGTAGCAAGCTTGCCCAGGTTTTTACACGCTCAGCATCTCCATTAGATGTCCAAAGCTCTCAAATTGAATAACAAAATTGAGCTCATTTTCTCTCAGAAATCTCCCTACATCCCAATTTCTGTTAATAGTATTTACCCAATGAAGCAGTCTGTAAAATATGCCTGGGAAACTATTGTGTCCTTTTATCATGAAGAAAGGGTCTCAACAAAACTACTCAACTATTATGAGGGAAATATTTGGAATGGTGTTCTAGCCAATGAGCTAGTTGTTGGCTGTTTATTGAATTCAGGATGGCTCTAGAAAACACAGAACTAATTCCAGCTCAAACAGGGGACTTCAAACTATGCCCAGAATGAGAGAGGATGAATAAGTGTATAAACTGAACAGTTCTGCCCCCAACCTCTACAAATCAGGAATCTCCAGGCAGTACAAGCCTAGGCCAAAACGTACAGAGGGCATGAGAGGCTGTGGGCTCTGAGAAACAAACTGAGGGTTTGGAGGGAATGGGGGTGGAGGTTAGGTGAGCCTGGTGGTGGGTATTATGGAGGGCACGTATTGCATGGAGCACTGGCTGTGATGCATAAACAATGAATGCTGGAACACTGAAAAGAAATAAACTAAAAGGAAAAAAAAAAATAAAAGAAAAAGGAAAAAAAAAGGAAAAGAAAAAAAAAGAAGGCCTACAGAGGTCGGCTAAGAGACAGCCAGATTTAGAATGGAATCAGTTAAACAGCCATTCATCTTGTAGCATTCTCTCCCAAGCCAGGCCAAACTAACAAAGTCACCTGATCAAGAATGTTACAAGCAAACCATCTATGAGGCTGGCAGCCATCGGTCCCAAGGCAGAAGCAAGAGTTGGCTTGTATGAATTAAAAAAATTTTTAAGCAAATCAGTGAATACTGCATTGAATCTAAAAATGTTTTGTACTGTCTATTGACATAATCTAGTTACCCAACCATTCTGGAAAGCATTTTGCAGCATGTAATAAAACCCATAAAAATGTTCAGATTTTTTAAGCTAGTTAATCTCCTTCTAAGAAGTTACAAATGTTGTAACTAAAAGGGAAAATACATAGATACCATTTAGGCATCTTGGCCACATCATTTAATGATACTAAGGATTAGGAAATAACTTAGACAGCTAACAAATGGGGAATTACTTAAGTAATACAAGATACTTGCTGGGAAGCTATTTTTAAAAATAATCATCATGACTGCACTGGCAGAGTTAGCAAAATGTTTTTTAAAAATATGATTTGAGTGGTGAAAAAAGTAAAATACAAAATTATAACTATGACATGATTAAAACTACATAAAGAGTATACTTCATATGAAAAGTATGAAAAACATCTTTTAGAGGCAGAATGGTAGGTGTTTTTAAAATTTAATTTTTAACTAAAAGGCAACCCCCTGAGTGGGAGGAGATATTTGCAAACGACAATTTAAAAATGGGCAGAAGACATGAACAGACGTTTCTCCAAAGAAGACATACAGATGGCCAACAGACACATGAAAAGACGCTCAACACCAACCATCATCTGGAAATGTTAATCAAAACTCCAATGAGATATCACCTCACACCTGTCTGAATGGCTAAAATCAAAAACACAAGAAACAACAATGTTGGTGAGGATGTGGAAAAAAAGGAGCCCTCTTGCATTGTTGGTGGGAATGAAAACTGGTGCAGCTACTGTGGAAAACAATAGGATGTTTCCTCAAAAAGTTAAAAATAGAACTACCCTACAATCCAGTAATCACACTACTGGGTATGTTTATAGCAGAATTATTTACAATAGCCAAATTATGGAAGCAGCCCAACTGTTCATCAATAGATGAATGGGTAAAGAAAATGTGTGTGTGTGTGTGTGTGTGTACACATATATATATACACACACACATACACATACACAATGGAATATTATTCAGTAATAAAAAAGAATGAAATCTTGCCATTTGCAAGGACATAGATAGAGCTAGAGAGTATTATGCTAAGCAAAATAAGTTAATCAGAGAAAGACAAATACCATATGATTTCACTCATATGTGGAATGGAAGAAATAAAACAAACGAGCAAAGGAAAAAAAAGAGACAGAAACAAAGAAACAGACTCTTAACTATAGAGAACAAACTAATGGTTATCAGAGGGGAGGTGGGTGGAAGACAGGTGAAGTGGGCAATGGGGATTAAAGAGACTTGTTGTAGTAGGTATGGGTGATGTGTGGAGTTATTGTGTCACTGTTTTGTACACCTGAAACTAATGTGACACTGTATGTTAACTATATGGGGATTAAAATAGAATAAAATAGGAATTTGTAATAAGATTTAAAAAAAAAAAAAAAAAGACCACCATTAAAATAAACATAATGTTAGTCGTATGACACAATTACTATATAGGCACCAGGTCAGCCCCAACCATGAAATATCCCTTTAGAAAGCCCTGGGTAATCTAGATAATTGACCATGAATAACCCTGCTCTTCCCTTTTTAAGTCCAAATTTCATTACTATGCTTTCTGTGTGGTTTTTGTTGTTGCTACTTTTAAGTACTACAGGAAAATATTATTTTCTTTTAATTTTTTTGAGTAGAGTTGACACACAGTGTTGCCTTGGTTTCAGTTGTACCATGGTGATTCAACTTCTCTATGAATTATGTTTCATTCACTACAAGTGTAGCTACCATCTGCCACAACACTATTTCAAGATCATTGACTATATTCCCTATGCTGAGTGTTTCATTCCCAAGACTTATTCATTCCATAATTAGAAGCTTAGGTCTTCCACTGCCTTTGCCCATTTTGCACCCCCAAACTCTACTCTATGTTTTAAATTTGCCAATAAAAAGTGAACCTCCAAACCCCTAGTCACTCTGCCCATGGACCCTAATAAAGGCAGAACCCTCAGCAGCACTCTCTCCCTCTCAACATCTCTCTCTCTCTCCCCAAGACCTCCCAGAATAGCCATTGGGCAGGTATGCCATGTACCCTCCAAGACCTGTGAGTAATAAACTTTGCTTTTTTCAAGTTAAAAAAAAATTGGGGGTGGGGTACTTGGGTGGGCACCTGGGTGGTTTAGTTTGTTGAACATCCAACTCTTGGTTTCAGCTCAGGTCATGATCTCAGGGTCATGAGATCGAGCCCATGTCCAGCTCCGCACACTGCCTGGAGTCTACTTAAGATTCTCTCCCTCTGCCTCTCCCCCGCCAGCTCTCACTCTGTCTCTGTCTCTGTCTCTGTCTTTCTCTCTCTAAAATAAAATAAATAAATATTTAAAAAAAATTTTTAAATATTTATTTTCTTTCATGCTCTCATTAGGTTTGTGTAATAATTTTTCATTTGTAAACAGCTGGTGTTCACCCTGTGGATATGCAGCCCCAAAACAGTTGCAGGGAGCTTTGCAGATGCAGCTGAGCTCCCTCTCCATTTCCCTCCTCCCAGGTTTCCCATCACCATTGGAAATTGCTGCTTGGCACAAGATAGATTTTATTCTAAAAAATGGTGATGGGTATTAAGGAGGGCATGGATTGCATGGAGCACTGGATGTTATATACAAACAATGAATCAGGGAATGCTACATCAGAAACTAATGATGTACTATATGGTGACTAATATAACACAATTAAAAAAAATAAACAAACAAACATGGGTAGCTTCTGAGGTCATCCAAATAAAGCAACCAGAAAATGGAAGGGTGACATTTAGTAATGAGACTGTAAAATGACTGAAAGATAATGTTCTCAATCCCACGTAGGCATTGCCCACCTTATCTACTGCTTATCATCAACCAGTATCACTCGGATTCAATTATTAATTTGCCTTGTGCCCTTGGACAAGGCATCCACCTTCTGTTTTCTTGTCTACAGGACATGTGGTCAAGAGCATACACAGATGCAGGTGCTGTTCTGTAAGTTCTTGTCCTAATCTAGCCTCCGATAATTGCTCTGTCATCCTCACGAAAATGGAATATAGAGTTCTGGAGGAAGAATAAATTGACACAACCTTTCCGGAAGGCAACTTGGCAATATATATCAAGAGCCTTAAAAATGCCCATACTCTTTGATACAGCAATTCCATCTGTTTTTCTCCCCCCAAGGAAATAATCACAGATGCCCACAGATTTGTGAACCAGCAAATAGACCTTATGCATAATGACAAGGAAGGAAGGAAGGAAGGGAATAAGGAAGGAAGGTGCCTAGCAGGTACAAATTGGTTGAGTAACTGTTCTGCAGACACATGATGTATTTTGAAATCACCAGAAAATATGTTTTAAAGGAATATTTAATGACATAAACATAGTGTTCATAAAAAAAAAAAACCATTAAGTGAAAGAGCCTGTGGCTACATCATGAATAGATTAGATAAATTTATACAAATATAAACATATGTATATGTGGTATATATGTATATATAAAGAAGAAGGGCAAGTGAGGGAGAGAGGACAAGGGAAAAAAAGACTAGCTTTAAATCCAACTTTGTACTAATTGCAGGCTATGTGAACATTGAAAAGTTATTTAGCTTCTTTGTGCCTCAATTTTCCTGCTGTAAAATTGAGATAATAATAGGACTCAACTGATAGAACTATTTTGGGGCCTGCGTTAATAATTTAGGGCTCTACCTCATCACCCAGCTTATACAAAGTGCACAGTAGATACCAGCTGGGTACTCAACTGAGACGAGGAAACCATAACAAAATCCTTTAGTGCCTATGCATGAAACCATGCCCACAACAGATTTATTAAGGTCTCACAACAATCCTAAAGAATTATTAGGCAAAGATTGCCACTCCTAGCTTTCAGGTGAAGAAACTGAGACACATAAAGTATCATTGACCCAGTGCTACCAATGAAGTCAGTGGCAGAGCCGGAAGTAAAATCTCACCTTTTGTTCTTCTTTTCTACTTAAGAAATACTAAAGAATAATTTATGCTATTTGAATTTTTAACCATGTGCAAAAAATCTTAAACCATGATCAAAAAATCTTAATTTTGACATATTTTTAAATTTTAAAAAATGAAAGGATGTTAAGGGAACATGCAGTCTCATGATAGAGAAGATGGACTCTGCTACCAATTCTTTGCCAACACGTCAGCCACCCAGCCACGAAAGCACCTGCTATTGAAGATCTTTTTGGATGAGTGCAGACCCTATTAAATTCTAAGCACACAGTTCCTGTATAACTACTAAGGTACAAGGAGGAGAGTGCTGGGATAGATTATGGAGATTCCTTCATATCCCATGGATCCCTGGTAGACTGCTTCAGAAAAATCGAGATGAAACAGAATCTTTGCCTCTTGCAGACTATCTAAGAAAATCTGAAGATGACTGAAGTCTCTACTTGCACATGGTGTTGCAAGTTAACTACAAACTCTACTGAGTTCACCACTTCTTAGCATAAAAAGATGTGTCCAATCTAATGAGAATTTACCCAATTTGCTTGGAGCAATAATAAAAGCCTGAGAGTGGAGCAATAGGAAAAGAAAAATAGGCATGACTTTGGACACTGTCAGGTATAGGCAGGGGTCTTAACTTTGGTAGATAACAAAAAGGCATTCTGCACAGGAGACATGTGAGAAGCTTTTCCAGTAAATTCAACATGTTAGGTGGGATTCTATGGTAGATTCAGCTTCTGCGTAACTGAACAGTGTTAAGTTAATGACTTTACCTATGTCATGCTCACCATCCAAGAAACCAGGCTCTCTTCTATTCCAATGGTCCTATAAGCAAATCAACAGACAATATAGAAGGTTCCTATAAATGAGAAGTTCTAATGGAGAGACCACCTAAAATCTCCATTGCAATAAAATGCCACTTAGAATGAAAGAAATGATAAAGAAGCAACCCTTTCTTCATTCATGCAAATTTGCTGTGAATGTCAAGGCTGCTGAATAGAATAATAGAATAGTGTCTGACTCACTGTTGCAAAATATAAAATGCAGAAGAAAAAAGCAGAGGCAGAAAAGGCAAAAATCATTATCTTCAAACTTGAAAAGAATTGGACTCATAAATCCCTCTTCTTCTGCTACCAATCCAGGATTAAAATACTCGCAGCTCATTCCTTCAACCACATCCATGTATTTAATGCTATACAGGGAAAGAGTGAAATCTAGCAGCTAATGACAATGGTTCATCTTGGAGTACTAATGGGGAAAAGGGAAAAGGATAATGTATTTGGTTAAAGGAAAAAAAAATCTATTCTCTTTACTGCAAATAATGTATTCCAGAAACGTAGAGTAGGTGGACAAGTGCAGGTATAAAATATATTGTAAAAAGCAAAACAGAATCATTAGCCGGTAGGCACATGACAGTAGCTCCTGTTACAGACTCCTCAATTCCATTAACAGCCTCATAACCTCTCAGGTGTCATCTATGAAGGCATCATATCCTCATTCCCACAGCCAGTAGTCACCAGGTATTTCAAGGCCCTTGTCTCCATTCTTCCCTGCCCTCCTGACCCCCGCCCCACTCACCAACTGCCTGAGGTCAAGCCTTTATCATCTCTCAGACTCCAGCTGTCCAACTGTCTCCTTGCCTCAAGTGCCATCTTCCATATGACTGAGTCAGATCTTTGAGTATAAATATTCATGGGTTTCCATTTGTTTCCAGCTCACAAGCCACTGGAATAGGACAGACACAAACCTTTAAGATTGGGTTCATTTGGCCCTCAAGTGTTTCAAAAATGAAAATTATTAGCTCTCAGCATTTAGGTATCATGAGAACTCACATTAAAAAATGTGATTTCAGGCTTCTCTTAGAAAATTGGGGATCAGCAATACAGGTTTCATACACTAGAAAAATCATTATTGGCAAGAATGGAATCTCAGCTGCCTTCCTTAGAAGGGGCCTTACTGCCTGACTTACCAGAGTACTAATTAGTCATTATCACTCATTTATATTACATTCCTGGTCTCTGTAGACAATTAAGTCTGTGACCTACGACCTACAATATCAAATCTAGATTTTTTTATTGTGGCTTTCCCAGCCCTTCACAATACTGTTCAGATTAAACATGCCAGGCCTAATTTCTAGCCATGCCCCTTCCATAAACACCTGCCACCACACGTCCTCCCCTACCTCATGCCATGTTTCTATGCCTATCATCAGGCTGGCTTTTGTGCTCAGAGTATCCTCTCTATTCTTGACTTGCCTTGTAAAATCCATTAGTCAGTGTGGATCAGCTCAAATGATACCACCTCTTCATCATCTTCCTTGATTATTTCTCCTAGAAGTCTCATCATTAGTGTTTTCCTAACATTATTATAGCACTTATCAAGATGGATTAAAAATGTTAAGGGTCAGGATCCCTCAGTTTCAATGGGGATGACATCATCTTTATTTTCCCCATGGAATCTAGCATAAGTATGGCCAATAGTGGATGTTCTATAAAAATGTGTTCAATAAAATTGGATCCCAAGGACCATGACTGGGATGCTAATGCTATTCCATACTTCCCCTGATGCCTCTTCCTTCCACCATACATATTTGGTGACGGGAAAACAGCTAAGTACCTTGTTCCAAAATTTCCCCAAAACATGAGACTGGTTCACTAACATCCTTGACCCATGTCTTCTCTTTGAATAGAATGGTCTAGAGAAAATTTCATCTTAAATTCTTAGTTATCTGAGAATGACATGGTTACAACTTATTTCTCCCCTGCCAAACAGAAAACTGAATAATTCATGGATGGAGCAGAATGCTGGCCAAAGGTTCCTGCATAGTTTGTCTGTAGGGGGCAACCAGAACGGGCCTCGTGCAATTTTCTGTCCAACTTTATCACTAGGAAACCATACTCCCATCCTCTGCAATCAGAATTGACTCAATTCTTGTAATATTGTTCTGCTGAGACAGGAATCAGGATCATCACAACCATAACATTAAAAACATTACAGCCTTCATAAAAACAATCACATCAGCTATAAAATGGCGGGTGATCAAAGTTGCCACTCCACTTTCATCATAACTTAGTTTGATGTGCCTGGATGGAGAAACAAATTATAGGTAATTCCTAGCCCACCTTCCATTATTGTGGAAAATGATACGTTGCACCTATTTCCAGGCAGACTGCCACAGTGGTAAAGAGAGAATAAATGTTTTTCAAATGATAGGAAATAAGGCTAGAGAAGATCTTGCTGGAGAGATTTAGATAATAGTTTCTGAGAATTGGAACCATCCCAAAATTGTTCTGGTGGATAAGGGGGTTCAAAGAGACAGTTGAAAAATCTTGATGCCCACACCCCGCATTCATTATGGAAATAAATGATAATCTAGAATCTGACATGTCTTAAGTTGTTCAAGTTCATATCACTGGTACACTGATTGCATGCATGACCTTGATCAAGGTTCAATCTTTTTGTCTATAAAAAATGTTTATGTCTTCATCTGTTTTAAAAACCAATACAGATCCTGCTACTGGACCCCCTGCTGATTAATTCTATGGAGCTCTTTTAAGGGTTAAATAAGACAATGTGTCTTATTTAATGACCTGAGCATAGACCAATGTCTAGAAGAAAGCAGATTCTAAGTAAATCAATATTAGTGACCTTCCTCTACCCACACCTGTGAAGTTTTCTGCCATTCAAGGTGAACTACCTCCCTAGCCCCTCCCCCTCACAGACACATATGACACTTCCATCCCCCCCGCTCACATGCCACTTTGTTTTTCTTTGATGACACAGACAACCCACTAGCTGTATGGAAGCACACCAGTATACTTCTATCTGCCTATCAGGCCAAGTTAAAGTCAGATATATGAACTTTTGCTTCAGGATATTTGAAAACAAAAACCAAAAGACACATACACATACACACACACAAAACATGTCAAGAACTTTGGAGACCTTGCAGAAGCAACTCAAGGTGGAATGACTCAAATGTCCCCAGGCTTCAACTTTTTCCTTCTCGGGCCTCCTTAAAAATTACTTGGAAATGCCCTGTCATGTGTCATTGCACTGCCTTGATCACTGCTGACAGATCATGGAACCATTTGGAAGCTGATGAGGTATAAGTATTATGGTTCAAAACTCGGTGACACAGGTATTACAGTGACAGATGGCAGAGCCAGGTAAAAGAGATGAAATGCCCAGGGACGCCTGACTACTAGAAGTCCTATTATTGCAGAGTGACTGTTCATTTGGAGACTGACTTAAAGTCAAGCCTATTTCGTAAATCAGCATTAGTGGAAAAAACACTTTCAATAACAGCTATTGATGGGGAATGCAGATAGCAGGGTGGGAATGATCCTTGCCATGTCCCAGTGTTTAGATGGCCTGGCACTGGGCCCTTTTTCTCTAGGGAGAGTTATTGAGTTTCTTTTATTTTGGAGGTCGGGTGACAGTCCTACCAAATAAACGTATTTGTTTCTCTTGCTGGGTGTTCTCCCTAGGTGGATCTATGGGACAAAATTTCAAGCAGAGAAATTTGGGGGAAGTGAAAAACCAGGCAATGCGAGCCCTGGTGTGGTTCACTGGTACTTGTGCCCTGGAGAAAGGCTTGATGTCTCGCTGCACAGAACTCATCATGGAGCTCACATTCCCCAGGCTACAGAAGCACGTGCACACAGATGCCTGCAGCTCTTTAACAAGGAGCTTCTATCTTCCTGTCTTCCCCTCTGAAATGCTTGTTTCCAACCTTTCCCAACTGCTAATTCTTCCCCGAGAAGTTAACAAGTTCCAGTCTCCTCTGGGTCATGGAAATTTTCAGGAGTGCAGTGACGACTTTATGTCCCAGATTATTTTTCCAATATTAACTTCTGCTCCTAGATAGAAAGCAGTGGGATGGGTTTCACACCAACATACAGCGACAGAAGAGAGATATGATATTCAACTCCAGTGTGTAATTTGCTTTTTTTTTTTTTTTTTAAGTAGGCTTCACACTCAGCCTGGAGCCCAAATTGGGGCTCAAACTCACAACAGTGACATCAAAACTTGAGCCAGATAAAAAATCAGACACCTAACGAAATGAGCCATCCAGGTGCCCCATGGGTAGAATTTGCTTTTTGACTGATTTATCTTTAGCTTCTGTTACCTAAGAATATCAGAGATCCTATTTTTTGAGGGTTAATTGTCTACCAATAACTATCGATGTCTACATATAAGATTCCTATTTCCCCAGCTACCACATCTTTGTGGACCTTATTTTGGTAAACACACATATACACGTGAATGTATGCACTTCCCATTCAAAGCACACTGCTATAACTCCTTGACACCAGGTCTTCCCATCTGAGAGAAGTCTAGTCCTAAGGGGTATACCGTCAAACCAGGATAGAGGCAGACTGTTAGATGGCCAGGTGCAGAGCACCACTATTAGCTTGGGCTTTCATCTGGAGCAAAGAAGGCTGAATATAGGACCAGAAGGATGAAAGGACCCAAAGGGGAAGTAGACATAGGCAGCCCAAGTCAGTTGGCTTTTGACAGGAGGTTGATATCCTCATCACGGCAAGTCTCAGCTGATCTTTCAGCCAAATCATTCTTTTAGTACCATGTAGCAGCATCACTTGTAGTACCATGTAGCAGCATCACTTGAGCACAGGGCAAGGAAAAATAACTATTTCCAACCAACCCTTCCAGTGAGATGTTCCAAAATTCTTTCTAGGCTTAAATTTCCTTGGTTACAGACCCAGGTTGGCTAAGAGGCTAGACTAATGCCTGACTCATTTGAGAAGAGAGTAAGAAAATGGAAGAAAACATTTTGGGTTTTCTCTAACGTCAATCCTTGTTATACCAATTTATATTAATGAATATAAGCTGGTAGATGTCAAGTGAAGATGGGATAAAATAGATATGCTTCACAAATAAACTTTAATTTCTTTTCATTATTGAGATATAACTGGTATCAAACATTTGTAAGTTTAAGGTGTACATTGTGCTGGTTTCATACACTTATATATTGCAATACGATTACTACCACATACTACCTAACACCTCCATCACATCACATAATTATCATTTCTTTTTTCTGGTGAGAACATTTGAGTTCTAGTCTCCTAGCAACTTTCAAGTACATAATACAGTATTGTTAACTATAATCACAATACTGTGCATTAGATCCCCAGAACCTATTCATCTTCCAATTACAAGTTTGAATACTTTGACCAACGTCTCCCCAATTTCCCCACTCTTAAGCCCCTGGTAACCAGCACTCTGTAATTTGTTCCTGTGAGTTTAGCTTTTTCAGATTCCACATATAAGTGATTTTATGCAGTATTTGTCTTTCTCTATCTGACTTCCTCACTTAGCATAATGCCCTCAAGGTCCATCCATGTTATCACTAATGACAGGATTTCCTTCTTTCTCCCAGCTGAGTAATTGTATGTATATACACTACACACACACACACACACACACACACACACACACACACACACACACACATTCTTTCTCTATTCATCTGCTGGTACTCAGGTTGTTTATAAATAATGCTATAGTAATCATGAAAGCACAGGTATCTTTTTTTTAAGATTTTATTTATTTATTTGACAGAGAGAGATCACAAGCAGGCAGAGAGGCAGGCAGAGAGAGAGGGGGAAGCAGTCTCCCTGCTGAGCAGAGAGCCCGATACGGGACTCGATCCCAGGACCCTGAGATCATAACCTGAGGTGAAGGCAGAGGCTTAACCCACTGAGCCACCCAGGCGCCCTCAGGTATCTTTGCAATATCATGATTTCTTTTTCTTTCTTTCTTTCTTTTTTTCTTTCTTTCTTTCTTTCTTTCTTTCTTTCTTTCTTTCTTTTTTCTTTTTTTCTTTTCTTCTTTCTGTTTTGTTTAGCAATATCCTGTTTTTTTTTAAAGATTTTTTATTTATTTATTTGACAGATAGAGATCGAAGGTAGGCAGAGAGAGAGGAGGAAGCAGGCTCCCTGCTGAGCAGAGAGACCGATGAGGGGCTCTATCCCAGGACCCTGAGATCATGACCTGAGCCGAAGGCAGAGGCTTTAACCCACTGAGCCACCCAGGCGCCCCCAATATCCTGTTTTCATTTCCTTTGTATATAATCCCAGAAGTGGAATTACTAGATCATGTGGTAGTTCTATTTTTAGTTTTTTGAGGAACTTCCATGCTCTTTTCTGTAGTGGCTGAACTAATTCACATTCCCAACAATAGTGCATGAGGGTTGCGTTGCCTTTTCTCCACATTCTTACCAGCATTTGTTGTTTTTTGTGGGGTTTTTTTTTTTTTGACACTAGTCATTCTGACAGGTGTGAGGTGATGTCTCATTGTGGTTTTGATTTGTATTTCCCTGATGATTAGTGACATTGAACATCTTTTCATGTGTCTGTTGGCCATCTGTCTGTCTTGAAAAAATGTCTATTCAGTTCCTTAGCCCATTTTTTTTAAAGATTTTATTTATTTATTTGACAGAGAGAGATTGCAAGTAGGCAGAGAGGCAGGCAGAGAGAGAACCAGGCTCCTCGCCGAGCAGAGAGCCCGATGCGGGACTCGATCCCAGGACCGTGAGATCACAACCTGAGCCGAAGGCAGAGGCCCAACCCACTGAGGCACCCAAGCGCCCCAACCTCAGTCCATTTTTAATCTGACTCTGGGTTTTTCTGTTATTGAGTTGTACGAGTTCTTTGTACATTCTGGATATTAACCCCTTATTGGATATATCATTTGCAAATACCTTCTCCCTTTCAGTTGGTTGCCTTTTCACTCTGTTCTTGATTTCTTCTGCTGTGCAAAAGCTTTGATGTAATCCCACTAGTTGATTTTTTAGTTTTGTTTCTTGCATTTTTGGTGTCATAGCCAAAAAATCATTGCCAGGACCAATGTCAAGGAACTTTTCTCTATGTTTTCTTCTAGGAGTTTTATGGTTTCAGGTCTTATGTTTAAGTCTTTAATTCATTTCAAATTAATTTTTGTGAGTGATGTAAAATAGGAGTCTAATATCATTTTTCTGCATTTAACTTCATTTAAAAAGAATAGTAGCAGGATTGCCCATATATCATATATATGGAAACCACTGAAGAGTGAAACCGAGATATGCAGAACTAGTTAGCTGATTGATTATTTAACTGGCTAATTACTCTGAATGTTTCTCAGTCCTGTAGCAAGATTAAGGCTGATCAGAAGGACTTGTTGTAAATGTGAATATCACTATGTCTGTCTCAGAGAAAGGCACCTTTTAAAATTTCACCCTCAGCAGATCCATCTGTAACAAACATACCTTACCTGTTATCTTGTTATATCAAAGAAAATATAAATGTTTTCTTTAGTGGAAAATTTTTGAATATATACAAGTCAAGTCCCAATCTAAATATAACATTTTCCAATTACACTCCAAGTTTGTTTTTCTTTTTTCAGTTTTTATTTAAATTCCAGTTCATTAACATACAGTGTAGTATTAGTTTCAGGTGTACAATTTAGTGATTCAGCACTTCCATACAACACTCAGTGCTCATCAGAGCAAGTGCACTCATTAATCCCTATCACCTATTTCATCCATCCCCCCACCCACTTCCTTTCTGGTAACCATCAGTTTATTCTCTGTAGTTAAGAGTCTGTTTCTTAGTTTTCCTCTTCCCACCTCCATGTTCATTTGTGTTGTTTCTTAAATTCCACATATGAGTAAAATCATATAGTATTTGTCTTTCTCTGATGAACTTATTTCACTTAGCATAATACTCTCTAGCTCCATCCATGTCATTGCAAATAACAAGATTTCATTCTTCTTTATGGCTGAGTAATATTCCACTGAGTATATACCACTTTTCTTTTATCCATTCATCAGTCAGTAGACATTTGGGCTCTTTCCATAATTTGGTTACTATTGATAATGCTTCTGTAAACATTGGGGTACGTGTATCCTTCAAATTATTATTTCTGTATCCTTTGGGTAAACATCTAGTAGTAGGCATGACTTTTATAGACCTTATGCCTGGTTTGTAATAGCTGTTGTGAAAAAGGTCATGTTGTCAACTTCTCCAAAGCTTTTTAAAAAACAAGGTAAGCATCCCCGACAATGAAAGCTAGTAATTCCAAACAGCAAATCAACCCATTCTATTACTAACTTTTGCAGATTACTTGATCTTGAAGAATTCAACTGAGACATTTGCTGTTAAAATTTAAGTATATTATGGGAACTTTCAGAGACTCCTCTATGGCTGAAGTAGGCATTTGGAAATATTATTCAGATTAAAATTACAAGGACTATGCTCTGTGATGTCAAATTAAAAGGTCTCTGGTGACCACTTGTTCATGATTTGGAACAAATTCCATTTTCCTTTCCAAGGAAAATCATGTCACTGTCCTTGGGTTTCTTCTCAACTCATCTTCCTGATAAAGTAAGGTTTTCTCAAGCTTCTTGAATTTTGTGAGAGGATGTCAACATTATTCAAAAAACAGCAAAACACTAAAGGCATAATAAGTATGAGAGAATACTTCCAGTGCAAGTGATTGTCAAAAAGTATAACCTCAAATTCACTGACACTCAGACTTATCAAAATTTTGGTCAAGGGAAATAATATTTCTGGAAAATCGCCTTAAAGAACAAGTAGTCTATCCACTCCTCTAACATTCAAGACCATTTATTCTCAGACTGAACCATACCACTACATAGCTATATATAAATGCAGCACCTTCTCTGCACTTCTTTCCCTAAGGAAAAATTTAAAACTACTTCTACTAAATCACACTGGTATTATACCATCCCCACACACTGAAGAAAGTTACTATAGTAATTATAGGAATTATTATTATTATTATATTATAATAATATAATATATTATATTATTATAATAATATTATATTATTATTAATATAGGAATATTGTTGAGAACATTATTCATACCCTGTGTCATCATAGGAATGCACTACAGATAAAAATTTCTCTCAACAATTAATAGAATTGTTTCCTTTGTACAACTGGTTTGTTTAATCTTACAGATGTGTGAACTGTGCGTCTTGATTGTGTTCCTCTTTTGTTGATTGCCAGAAAGTTCAGAGGCAAATACTGAGACCATTCTCCCAGGATCTTACACTACGTGTCCTGCATTTTCTTAAAGATTTTATTTATGTATTTATTTGACAAAGAGAGAGAGATCACAAGTAGGCAGAGAGGTAGGTAGAGGGGGAGAGGGAAGCAGGCCCCCCCCACCAAGCAGGGAGCCTGATGCGGGGCTCAATCCCAGGACCCCGAGATCATGACCTGAGCCAAAGGCAGAAGCTTAACCCACTGGGCCACCCACATGCTCCCATGTCCTGCATTTTAGTTTTACCCCCAGCTTTACCTTTTTTGCACTTCTATTTTTACCTTTACCTTTTACCTATTTTTACTTTTTATCTTTACCTTTGTTTATATGTTTATTTTTGGTGTTGTGTTTTCCTTGATTAGTTATTTTCAAGTGTTGTACAGCATTATGACAATCCCTTTTGGGGGGAAGGATGATACTATTAAAAATAATTCAATTCAGTTATTGAGCATCTACTATTTATATAGCATTTCCTTAGGTGCCATGATACCTTTTTTTTTTTTTAAGATTTTATTTATTTATTTATTTCACAGAGAGAGAGAGATCACAAGTAGGCAGAGAGAGAGGGGGAAGTGGGCTCCCTGCTGAGCAGAGTGCCCGATATGGGGCTCGATCCCTGGACCCTGAGATCATGACCTGAGCCGAAGGCAGAGGCTTAACCCACTTAGCCCCTAAATTATCCTTTCTATGATGTCCTATAACCCAAATACCTGACTGGGATCTGAATACTTCATTTAAGCCCAGGCAAACATCCATCAATAGCAAGAATGGATGAGAAATTCTCCAAAGATTTTCAAGATGATAAGAGATTACTCTGGGAATATTTAGAAACTTATTATTGTTTATCCCTAAAAGAAACAAAAGCTCAGGAGCTTCTGGGGGGTTCAGTTGGTTAAGTGTCTGCCTTCAGCTCAGGTCATGATCCTGGGGTCTGGGGATCAAGCTCCATGCCAGGTTCCCTGCTCCATGGGGCATCTGCTTCTCCTCTGCCCCTTCCCTGCTTATGCTCTCTCTCCCTCTCTCTCTCAAATAAATAAATAAAATCTTAAAAAAAAAAAAAAAGGAAACAAAAGTCGGTAAGAGCCATTACTTTCCCAATAAATTAAGTATACTTTGATTTAATGATATATTTGTAAAAATAAATTGTTCCATCTTATTGCACAGTGACTGGGGAACTTTAAGTCAAGCTTTGATAAACTGTTCTCAAGATTAAATTTGGGAATAAGATACGGAGATATTACTGAGTTATTTCCTTGATACTAACCGGGCATTAAAGAGAACCATGCTCCTCTTCATCAATAACAAGCATGTATTGAATATTTATAACACTTAAATCCCCTTTCCCATCTTCAAGAGGCCTGGAGTCTCATTCCACTGTCTACATCCTCTCACAGAAGAGGTATACTTTTATTAGCTGTCTTTCAGTTTTCTCCATCTCTACGTTTCGTTGCATATGTAAATATGAATGTTCTCTTGCATTTCTCTAGATCCAATATACTTTTGCTAACAATCCTAATATTTTGGGATTAGTGAACCAAATTTACAAGGTTAACTGAGATTCTTTGAAAATTGATATGCTAAAAGAAAGCAGAATCAACTTTACTTCAAGATTCTCATTAATTTATTGCTTGTTCTTACCTAAAATGAGACAATAACTTGGAGAACTACCCTTTCTCACAGCATGGCCACAGCAGTGTGGCTCATCACTGAGGGATGCCTCCTCTCATGCCTTTGTGGATTTTCATCTCTATAGAAGCAGTGTTGCTAGTAACAATGCAACGTGCCACAAAGACACCAATGCCATGTCTGTCACAAGGCCAAAGCTGGTCATGAAATCCATTTCCTTGTGCTCTTGGCTATCTTCACTAGTAGTGACTGGTGACTGGTCATTCTCATCAACAACCTCATAATGCCAGAAGTTCAAGAGCCTCCTTTAGCAAGACACTAGGAATAAGAGCAGCCTCGCAGTTGGCTTTGTTATTTGATGTTGTGTGAGAAACTCATGCCTGGAGCACTACTTGACAGCCACAGCCATTTGTGAGCAAATTCCTCCCCTTCAACTTCTCTGAACTATTAAGCTTATAGAGCCTCATTAGTCCCTCTCCACCAAAACAGCTCCTTCTCTCTGCTGAAACTCAAAGAATAATGAGTGCCCACAGTTTGCTATACTGGAAGTTTCTACTCAGGCATCAAGATACCATAGGTATCAGATACCAAAATATGCTGTCAAACAGAACACTGATTTTCAAAGTAGACAACATAAACTAATCTAATGAGAGAGTGTCAATGAAAACTTAAAAGGATCAAGACGAGTATTAGAGGTTATAGAGAGAGGATTAGTAAAGAAATTTCTTTGGAGAGAACTGTTCCCTTACTGCAATGCTCATGCCCAATTTATCCTTCCAACAGTGGAGAGCAGGCAAACTAGCTCCCCTCTTCATCTCAAACCAAGACAGAGGCTTCACTTTATTCATATCAGTCAAAACCAGAAACTGTAGAACCATCAGTTGTCCAGGAGTGACCAGGAAAACTACAGATCATGATGGCGGGGGAAAGAGTCCCACACTAAATAAATTTTAAATGACAAGAAGTATACTGGATGCCTTTTGTGTCCCACCCAGATCCCCTTCACCAGGTCTCTGCACACACTCTGCTGTGAGGGTCGGCTCTTCATGGCTCATAACAATCTCCTGCTCTGGAGAACTGTGTTCAGCAGAATAGAAGCCTCCTCACCCAGATTACATCAAGTGTCCCACCACCCTCAGATAGATGGTGGCCAATGACAGATTCAGGAGTACAAAAGGTGGGACGTCAAAGGGAGCTTGATTCCATGGTACAGTCTGTGCACCACAGATCCCCGCAAAGAAGGCTTCAGGCAAACTTCAGTCAAGACGACCTTCCTGAGTTTCATTCCCCTGCCCCAACTGGCTTCCTTCACTCCCCTTCTAGCAATACCACCTCAGTGTGTCACTTGCACAGGAATCCACACTGCAGACTCTGCTTTTAAGAGACCCCTAACTAAGAGAGTGGGGAACAAAAATAAATTTGCATTTTTTATGATATTGTACCCATTCTAAAATACCTTGATATGAATGCAAAGACAAATTCTCACCTGTTGGCTGGGATTGTATAGTCTCGTTGCCCTGCCTGTTATTGCTTCCCCAGCTCTCCCCCATCCATCAGATGACTGCACACCAGCTTTTCCCAGGGTCCAGAGAAGAACGAGTCTTTCTGCCTTATCTCCACACATCTACATGCCCTCAGACTGTTCTGCATTTAAAAACAAATTCAATTTTTTCTTTTTCTCTTTATATTTCTTTTTTTTTTTTTTAAGGGGAGAAACATCTCTACATCTTTCATGTACAGGAATCTTAGGTAAATGCAAAGAGTTAAATGTGGGTTCCAGACCTCTTCAATGTAATAATATGATCTCCTGCTGGTGGACAGGCTGGTCAAGGCAGGTAGTGTAGTAGAGCCAGGACAGACAGATGGGACAGATGCTGCTTCCAAAACATTTGTCAGATAAGCCTGGGGAGCGGGGGAATCACTCATTACATTAAATAAAAACAAGAAACCATATTGAGGGGAATGCAGCCACTTAGGAATCAAGCCATTTGAAACTGTGAGATTTGATGAGTACATTGACCATCAAAGCAGAAGGCCAGTTCTGTGGAAGTTACAAAACAGAGCTAAAGTATGATTTAATTACAGTTGACTTGGATGAGTTGCTTTTTTTTTTTTTTAACTATACTTTCTGTGTTTGAGGTTAAAAGCCAAATGTTATAAAAGCAGCTGTGGTAAATGTCATAGTCCTTTACCTCAGGAATCTATTTACGTCCCCTGGAATGGGGTTGAAATCCTGGAAACCACAGTGACATCTTTCTGGTGATAAATTTGCCTTGGAAATTGTCAGGTTGGACGTAATACATAAAGGGAACATAAGGTTGGGAGGAAACAGAAGGTGCAGCTGGCAGGGGTGGGAGGTCATGAGATAATAGAGAAATTGTTACACAGGGTTAGAGGGATGCAAAAGGAGAGCTGGGAGATCAATACTCAGCACTCGAGAGAGGAAACATACTCAGGATCCATCTTTTTTCTCACTGCAAACCTTAATATGGCACACATGATCAAGACATGAAACTAAATCCTAAACTCAAGCCAGAAATGTCACTTATTTATAGTAATTTCTAGGATAATCTTTTACATACTCCCAGTTAGAAATTCAAGGATAAATTTTCTGTATATGGTTTCCATAATTGTTGCTAGTACCTTCCAAAGTTTTTGAGCCCCAGTTTCCACAAGTATCTGAAAGAAAATTTTATTCTTCAGTTTACCATGTTGTTTGAGGGGAATTTTTTTTCAAAGTATGGTCCTCATACTTTAGTATCTGAATTCAACTGGTGAACTTATTAAAAAATGCACCTTCCATGCTCAACCAAGATCTAATGCCTCTGAGTTCTCCACATGGCATCTGGGAAATGCACTCAGGACAAGATCTGCAGGATCTGAGGGATACTGAGGGATAATGAGTTCATGGACTATTGAGATGAAGAAGTGAAGACTAGAGGCTTTCCCTACACTTGACCCCAGACTCAAGAAAGAAAGAGAAGGACTCTAATCTCTAGAAAAGGGACTCTAACCTATCTTCCATCTCTTGCTCCCCGTGATGCTATCTTATAAGATATATGATATTTCTGGAACAGCCAAGAGTTGAACAGGTCACTTTCCCTATAGATACCAACTCATAACCATGACACATTTGTTCTCTGGAGGCAGCTACATAGAGATTGCACATTTTCTAAGAAGGAAAACTTCTCTTTGAGACATTATTAAAAATCTTCCGTCTATAATTCCACTTAGAAATATTATTTCACGGTATCCCACTTCTGGAAACTCTTTTACCTCTCTTCCATTGCTCTCTGAGTCAAGACCTAGACAAACTAAGTCCTAACTGCATAATTCTATAGGGAGAATTTATTAAGCACCTACCATGAGCCAGAAAAATGGTGTTAAGTGTTATCAAGACAAAAATGGGGACAAAGAACCCTCACTGTCTGGGACTTAGGGTCTAAGAGGAAGAAAAGGCAGTAAACTGGTCATTACAGCACAGTGTGATCACCATTAACAGACCATTAAGGGATCCCAGAAAAATATCTAAATCAACCCAGGAGTTTTAAGGAAAGTTTTTTGGAAAAGGCCCTGTCTGTGAATAATGTAGAAGCATGAAAAAGAATTTGCCTCTTAGGCATGTAGGAAGGCAGATGCCCAGAGGACTTATCAATATATTTACCCCATATGAACAGGGACAGTTATGCAAATTAGATGTCAGGAGTATCCCACAGTTCTCCAGGTAGCATACCAAAAAACAAACAACAAACAAATAAAAGCAAATAAACAAAAATCTCAAAAAAGGTCCAGTGTTCCAATTACTATACTGTATAACAGATCACCCTAAAACACACTGGTTTAAATAATGATAATGATTTTATTCTTTCATGGTTTCTGTGGGTCAAGAAAGGCTTGTCTTTGTTCCCAAATGTCTGTCTGGGGTCTCAGTTGGAAGACTGCAAGGCTGTGGGTGGACTCATGTGAAGGGTCATTCATTCACATGCAGCCATTGCTGCTCAGTGTTCGTTGGGGACATTGCTTCCACTCCATGCAGACCTCACTATGTGATCACTCTGCCTGGGATGCTTTGGGCTTCTAGCATGGCAGCTGGGTATCCCTGGGCAAACATCCCACCAGGGCAGAGTCAGGCAGATGTTATATTCTTTTTATCCCCTAGCTTTGGCAGTCACAGAGCATCACCTCTGGCACACACGATTTGTCAGAGCAGTCATAAGCTCCCTGCCCAGATTCAACGGAAACACAGTTTCCCTTTTTGGCATAAGGAATATTAGTCATATTATAAAAATAATATGTGGCATGGGACATATATATACATATGTACATATATACTTGTACAGCCATCTTTGAAAAATAGGTCACATCGAGATTACTAATATAAAGAGAATTTTGGAATATCCAAATGTGCCATTCAACATATCTAAATAATAGAATGGAAAATATTAGAAAACATATCTAGGTGGCAAAGTACATTAGGTATGAAGCTCATGGCTAAGCCACCTGTCTTGTCTCTGTGTCTTGAAACACACATGCTCTATCTATAAATACAAATGCTATCTTTCATGACCCCATCAAGAAATATCTTTTAGAGATTTGAGTTTTTTAAAACTCTAAAGAATAATGTGCCCAGCATGTTCTAAAATGTGTTACGATAAAACAAAGCAACGATACCCCGGGGTCCAATATTCTAAGTCTATGACCAGGAAATACTGTCATCTCAAGGTCTAGTTGCTCAGCCTTCCCGTCTTTTCTCTGATGAACGTGTTGACAAATTGTCCCCTTCTGCAATCCACAGACTCATTAACTGAACTGATCAGAACTTTCTCACAAAAGGTTCCTGGATAGTTTTACCATAGGAGACCAAAAGCAATAATCACACAAGTAGCCACAATTCACACTGAGCTCTGCACCAGATGGGATGATCCATACGTAATCAGCCTGTACTCTTTTACACCCAAACAGAATCTTGCAAGAAAAGAACATCACAGTTTTGGCTGTCAGGGCACTGTTCTCCTCCATTCACCCTGAAAGTTTAAATTTAATGCCTCCCTGACAGCCTTTTGTCTGCCATGCCACTGTTACACGGACACTTTATATGTGATTCGGTGAGGGAGGGAAGACAGACACCATGAAATAATGGGGATGTCCCGTGGCTTACCCTTTATGGTTGCCAGGTTCCTACTGCACCTGAGTAATCACTGATGTGACCTGTGAAGTGTGACCCAGCACTGAATGGTCACGGACTGCACGTTAAAGTTTAGCGCTAATCCTAAAGGGTGGGTTAGGGGATTTAAGGCCAGAAGTTTCTAATCTAAAGGGCACAGAAGCATCATATTGATCTACCAGACATTGTCAAGAAACAACTATATGGCCCACAGACATTTGTAACCAGTGAAGGATTAAGAAGAGAAAGAATTTCTCCAAAGTCCAAGCTCTTTCAATCTTTGAAATTTCCCAGAGTAGCTGAGACAATAACCCTCGCTCTCAATAGTTAAAATAGTTATAGCAAAACAAAAGTGTCGTTTAGACATAAAGCTAATATATTTTGACAGTTCTGTGGTTGGTGTTTTTTAAAAAGTAAAACCACTTGAAGGATTAGCACATCAGAAACTGGACCCCAAAGTGACAGATTTAGGCATAGAGAAAGATTTTAAGGAAAATTGTGGCTTTTACAGAGGTCGAATGCCAAAAACATCTATTCTCATCTCTAGTAAATATTTTAGACATTTTTAAACATTAAAAAGGTTATAAATAAACAGCAACAGATTGGCCCAAGGAAAGAGTCACAATATTATCATTTATAAAAATCTCTGACCTTTACATATACTGATTTGAAGCTAGCCCCAGAAGTCATCTTGCTGATGGTTAAAATGATTGCTATGGGACAGAACGAACATTCTTCATGTGCAAGGAGTTTACCAGCCTGTGGGGTAGTGAACAGGTGTCTCCTAAAGTTCCATTGCCAAAACCCAGCCTACTCAGTGAGATTCCATAATGAAAGCAGTGCTAGTCTATACCTAGTCCCAGCTCAAATGATCCAGCTAAATGCTCAAATATTTAAGGATGTATTCTCACTTGTTGTTCCCCAAGATGGCACCTGGGTATATAAGAAGTATGGCTTATATGGCCTTGTGGCAGTGTAAGGGGAGGAAAATGAAGTCCTCAAATTTCCAGCATCTCTGAAGACTCTACCTATAAAGAGTTGATCTCTGTCTTTCCCCATACTGACACCAAGCCAGTTGCAACTGGCCTTTGGACAGGGGATAAGCTAACACTTATGCATACATCCTGGATGGAGTCCATGGTTCTCACCATTTCTCTCTAGTCTTGCAGCCTCCTACCCCTGAAAGACCCTTAGCTCTCTTGCTTCTGTTGCAACCCATCCCCAGGGTATTCAGGAATATTCATGGTTCTCTGCCTTCAAGCATATAACATTGGGGAACAGGGAGGTCTGTTCAAACTCATCCATTTTTCTGCCTTCTGCCTCTGTACCATTGCTCCCCAGTCTCACGACAAGTAACAGTGAGTGGAAGGCTAAAGTTCTCACAGAAGAAGACAGCTTCCTCTGACTTTTCCCAAGAAACTAGCACACTAGATCTTACGTCTTCAGAAGTTCACTGCTTCTCTGGATGTTTCTAAAACTACCCTGTTATGTTGAGATCCAATCTCAAAGAATTACATCAATGATGACAAATACACTTACTTTTTTATTCTCACTTACCCACTGTTTCTCTTCCCATAATCCACCCAAATAATCAAGTCCATTAAGCCTGGATTTTAACATGTTATAAAACTCCTTTCTCAACAACAACTAGCTTTCAAAACTATTGTTTTGCTATGGAGGTTTTAAAAGAAATACCAGCATTGAAACAACACTGAAGGATTTATCTTGAAACCTATAAAAATTTCTGAGAAAGGTGCTTCAGCATCTGTATTTTTTTTTTAACTTCAAGAGATGATTCCAACAAGGGGCCACAGTTGACACTCATTAAGCACGAGCCTTCTTTCCCTGAGATAGAAGCCTCCTGGATCTAGAGGTAGAGAGTGACATGGAAACACATTTCAAGAGGATAAGTAGACATCTAATATTTATAAAATAGAATCTCCATTAATCTCCATATTAGCATAGAAAGATATCTAGAATTATATTCACCAAATATTAATTATTGCTCTTTGAGGATAGTGAAATTTGGAAGGGATATTTTTGCTCTTGTCTTACTTTTCAATGTTACTTGTTCCTTTCCTAATTAATATTTATCATTTAGAAAATAAAAAAGAGCACATTCATAAAGATAATCAAAACAGTGATTAAAGAAAGGTTGAAGGCAATCAATAACAAGGGAATCAACAGTTAAATTAACAATGGTATATCCAATCAATGGAGTATTATGCACCCATTGAAAATGATCATTATTAATTTTTTTTTTTAGGATTTTTTATTTATTTATTTGAGAGAAAGTGAGCAAGAGAGAGCATGAGAAGGGAGCCTGATGCAGGACTCTATCCCAGGACCCTGGAATCATGACCTGAGCCAAGGGCAACCTCTTAAATGACTGAGCCACCTCTAGGCCCCAAAAATGATCATGTGAATTTCTATGTAACAGCATGGAAGATGTTTATATTACAATGTTAAGCAAAACAATGTGAATAAAAATTACAGGTAAAGTTTATTTATAGAAGCATAAAAGCATAAATATTGTTTTTATGCCCCATTGTTTAATATCTTAATTATTACTTCTCCCCCAAAGTTTTTAATTAAATAGGAACTTCTTAAAAATTTCAAAGTCATGAATCCCAAAAGGTGCAAAATCGAGTGTCCTGTGAGACAAGAGTGAATTATTTGAAAACATCTCTCACCAAAGCAGGTCAAATTACATGACGGCTCCAGTCACCCCTTTGACATACATATGTGCTTAAATTGATTCATTTCTAGAGCTACAAGGAATGTGGGAGCTACTTTGCAAGTGAGGAGGAAAAACGAAAAATGGGAGAAAGCACAGTGGGTGAAATCTTCCAGGATAGCAGTATAGACGAGTCTTGGCTCCTCTGTGGACTTGCGTTCATCTGGAACTTGTAGTCTTTGAAATAAATTATTTTATCAGTAATATGAAATTGAATGCCAAGCAGGAAAAACGTACACAAAATTCCCAGGGCCTTAGGCAGAGGAAATAGGGAAGGAGTTTATCCCGCAGACTTAGTGTGTGCCAGTTGAGCTTACACAGTTGGGGGTAGAAAAAGGCATCATCCTAGATGTCAGGCCCCTCCTATCCACAGGATGAATAGAAGAGCAAGGAATGTGGCCTGGGGTGAAAAGAAAAAAAAATATTGGACCAATGAGTAAAAAGTAAAAGAAAAGATATGAGAGATGACATGAGTGACAATAGTGTGAAGCTAGAAAATCTTAGGACAGGAGGAAGGCAACATCTAGGTTCAATCAGGGTGGGAGATAAATTGAAGACAAAATTAAAAGAAAAATAAAACTTTATTATCTGCTTCTATAAACTTGGTTTGGAGCTATTAAGTGTAACTCCTGCCATCCTCATTTAGAGTTATTACAATTTCCTATTTCTATCAACTGGTAGGTTCATAGAGGGGGCCACTTACAAGTGTTGTGAATCCCAATACCTATAACAGTCCCAACAAACCCCTCTCCTCATAGGCATCTAGTAACTTCCCTGTACAAGTGATCTGGTTGTAACCATGGCTAGGATCTGGTCATCTTCCTGGTACTCTTGCCCTGCAGGCAAACAATCTGAAGAAGTGATGGCTTTTTCTTTATTCACTATAATTCATTCAATGAGCATATGTTGAAGTCTTACCATTGTAGGCACTATTCTAGTGCAGTGGATGCAGTGAAGAACAAGACAAACAGGTTCTTATTCTCGTGGTGCTCATGTGCCAGCAGGAAAGATAAACAAGTAATGAACAAGCAAATGAATAAATTTGATGAGGGCTATTTTCAATATGCTCAGAAAAGGAAACGTGGACTATTTCACCTTAAAGCTTATTTCTGAAGGACATAGTCAACCATACTGATCATACTACGCTCTTTGAATGGATGTATTTTGCGTGGGTATGTGGATGTGAGTGCGAGTACATGCACGTGTGTATTCAGTTATTATAATAGATTCATTACTTTGCTGTGAGTTGTGACACCATCACACCATCTCATACAAAATCTACTCCAGCTTTTCTGATTAGCAATATATCAGGCACTGCAAGAGACACAGTGTGAGATACCAGGGAAGCAGGATATATCTCTGTCCTCCACACACTTAGTGTCTGAGTACATATGTACTTATGTACTTATGTACATACATAACCAAGTAGAAGTACATATGTAACATATGTAACCAAATAGAAGTACAAATACATATGTAACCAAAGTAGAAGGGAAAAAATGTAAATCCCAAAAGAGGGATGAAGTTGTACTGTCATAAAAGCATCCAAGCCCGCAGTCGTCAAATGACTTGACCAAGTTTCTCAGGGAGAGAGCTAGATGCCCAGCTACTGCTTTTCCCACAGAACCTCAGAAACTGTCAAACTGACCCAGAATCAGCATCTTTCAACAACCCCCAAATAGGATTATTCCCTCCTACACGGTTTCCTCCCTGACCATAGATCCAAGTTTAACAGTCAGTAGCTAGAACTGCAAATTGAAAGTTAATAGGACTGGATTCTGCTGGGAAATTTGGTAAATCCTTCACTTCTGTTTCCATTTCTCCCTCTGTACAATGAAGCAAACAAGATAGAAGTCAATCCTCCATCCTGTGGGGAGGAAAGAGGAAAGAAACTAAGTTTCTGACCTCTTCTTTTATACATGGCCCTGCATTAGACCCCATATTACATGTGTCATTGAATCTTCACGACATCCCGACGTGGCAGAAATTACCCCCATTTTGTAGACAAGTACATGAGTTAAAAGAGGTTAAGAACCTTGCCCAAGGTCACACAGCTGTGCTAGCACCAGGATTCAAAAGCAATCTGTCTGCTCCTAACCTCTGTGCCAAGCAGCCACCCACTAGAATAATTTGAGCTCTTATTAAAAAGATACTATATGGGTCCAAAACATTATCAGCCATGTGAAAAGCCCTGCCATAATTGTGAATAAAAAGCCTTCACTGGAATTTTAATTTTAGGACTTAAAACACTAAGATAATATGTTTTATAAATATACAATTTAAAATAATTTCTCTTCAAGTAAATTGTATTTTTAAGAGGTTTCCTGTAATTATACCCACAGAAAGAACACAGACAGAATTATATACCCTCTAAGGTGAAGGAAGAGCATAAAGAGAAAATTGCTCTACATGAAGGAGAAGCCAGGGTGTTAAATAGTCACACACACCAAAGATACTGTGCACAAGCCCACTTCTCTCCCTCATCTCCACCTCCTGCCACCCTCCTGCTATCCTAGATCACTGCTAATTCACCTGCTCTTCTCACTTCCTTTGACAACTTAGCTATTCCTCCCCCACCTTTTTTTTTTTTCCTTCTACACTCCTGCTTAAGGGTCTGGAGTATCTGAGGATAAAGAACAGTGGAAGGCCGATGTGACCTGAATAAACATGAGCGATTACAAACTGTGTAACTATGAGCCCGTAATTTCAAGCCTCTGAGACCCCGTTTCCTCAGTGGTAGGTGGAGAACTACCTCTCTGTTGTCAGATTATGGGGACAGGGACCTGGATGGTATCTATAGCTCAGGGAATTTCGAATTTTCAGAATTTCAAAACCAAAATTCTGAAGGAAGAACCAAGAATCCTCAGTATGTCCTACACACACTCTGTTGTCCATCCTGCTCGTCCTCAGCCTTCTGTAGAGGGGAAAGAAGGTGGCAAGTTTTTGTAGGAGGAACACTTATTTGAGGCTCTTAAAATTGGCAAAGACAACTCTGGAAAATTTTCTACCTGAGCGGACTTCAGCTTGTTTAATATGGTTAGTGGACTTTGGGCATAGAAGCTAACTAGTCCTAGCTCCAACAGTGGGTAGCTGTGTGACCTTGGACAGAGTGGCTTCCTCGACTTGGATATCAGTCTGTAACTTGGAAATAAAACCACTACTGGCCCAGTCTCTCTCGTAGGGAAGGTGTGATCTCTGGTGGCATCAGGGATATGAAGGGAGAGCTAATGCATCAGCTATAACTTTAAAAGGAGTGGAACTGCCTGGAAAAAAAAATCAGGAGAGTAGAACATGGACCTGTTCCCACTCCTGGAAAGTAAATTACTTGTGCCCCTGAAGGCACAAAGTAAGTCAGAATTCAATTTCTTAAAAAAACAGATGACTTCTAACTCTTTTCTCACATCTATGTTAGTATTGGTCCTCCAAAGACAGTCTGAAGCTCACTTCATAATTCATACTCTCTACTTTACTTTTATATGACTCTGATCAATGCAGCTAATGTAATTTCAAAATCCATACGACAAATAAAAATTACACTCCAATCATATCTTACCATATATAAGAACCTTAAAGTCAGAGAGTATCTTATTCATCTTTTCATCCCAGGTATTTAGGACCATACAAAAACAGAAGCTCAATAAATAACCACTGAATGAGTGACTAAATGAAAATCTATATATATTTATATATATGCATGCATACGTGTGTGTGTGTGTGTGTGTGTGTGTGTGTGTGTGTGCGCAGTGGATGTGAGTATGATATGCTACCAAAAGTATATCCTGAGCAATTTTTCAGAATAATTAGACATTTGAAGTCTATCCAAAACTGAAATTCATTTCTCATAGAACTTGTGTGAACATTTATTACAAACATAAGAAATATTTTATCAGAATCAAGAATTTTCATCAGGTACATTTGATACACTCATAGGGAAGGAAACATTAGTCATGTTGCTTACTCCAGCATGCTTTGGCTTCTCGTGCCTGACTTTACCTCCCTGCAAAGAGTGTCAAAATATACAGACCTTGGCAAAGGAGTTCATACCACTACAGCCACTGTCTGTGTGGTATTATAATAATACTAGCCAGCAGGTCAGCTTAGAACTCAAGTCCCTAACAAGTACAAGGATTTCACGCTTGAAACTTTACTAGGCTTATGAAGATGAAATGAATAATGTCAATGGCAGGCCAGAAAGGCCATAGTACACAACTTTTATAATGCTCAAACCCAGCCTTCTGTTTCATGGAATGCCGCCTCATAGGCTGTATGTGAATAGAGATGGAGCCCTCACTGTGCCCATCTGATGTACAAAAGCCCTTGGTCTATGTTGTGGAGAATACTAGTTATACAGACTCTGCATTGGAAAATCCCCCTAGCAAGTTCGTTCGTTCGTTTGTTTCAGTAGCACACCTGGCTACTATATCCCCAGATTTAAAGGAGGTGTCCGGCTTTATCAAGAGTTTTGCATACGGGGCGCCTGGGTGACTCAGTGGGTTAAGCCTCTGCCTTCGGCTCAGGTCATGGTCTCAGGGTCCTGGGATCGAGCCCCGCATTGGGCTCTCTGCTCCGCGGGGAACCTGCTTCCTCCTCTCTCTCTCTCTCTGCCTGCTTCTCTGCCTACTTGTGATCACTCTCGCTCTCTGTCAAATAAATAAATAAAATCTTTAAAAAAAAAAAAGAGTTTTGCATACTTCAATGAGACCTACATTGCTGAGTAGGGGTGGGGGCTATTCAGCGACACCCATCAGTTCAGCCCACTTGCAGTCTGGCAACCTGCCTGGCCCAAGTACTTCGGACCCTACAAGGTGGAGACCATGAGCTAGGAAACCTGCTTAAATTTTTAACTTCACTTTTTTACTTTTATTTTTAACTTACCAATGCATGGATAAAATTCTGTTACACTCAATTCCATCTCCTAGTTTCTGTTTCCTTCTCCTATTTCTCTACCAAAAAGGTAGATTGAATAGCTTATGTCACAGAAGGAAGATACCAGTTCCCAGCTCTCACTTATGAACCATAACATGTGAGTCAGATGCTTTGTTTTTAAGGAAATGTGGGCAGGGAAGAATCAAGAGAATGCACATCCTATAGTCCCTGAGTAGGTAGCCTTCTGGTTATGTAAATATAACAGGATCCCAAATCCTTTTGTGCAATATTCAGGTTTGCAAAGAAAATCTAGCTACTTTATGTGTTTTTATAATTGATTTAATCTTCCTAAGGTCATTGCTCGAGAGTAACGAGAGCGGTATAAGGATGGGTCTTGGGGGAGAGGGTCCTTTATCCCAACAGAAACAATTAATTAGAAACACTTAATGTAAATTTGTCATTGAGTTTTCCTTCATAAGAACTTCTGCCAGTAATTATATTTCTCTTAAGATACTAAGAGTCTACCTCTACAAATCTAACCTCCTGTTACTCTTTTAAAGACTTCATTTATTTCATGTTATGAAAATTGCTTCTTGCAGATGGACATAGACCATTAAAGTATTATATTGATTGCAAGGCTTTCTCTTCACCTTACTGCAGAGAGGCTACTACTAAAACAAAACGAAAGCGATTCATCTTTGTCCAGATTTGAGGTAGGCAAATGAAAGACACACGAACATCTTAAAAGAAACAACTTCATTTACTACAATAATAATTTCATCGTTTCAAATGATTAAAGATTTAGAAGTAAATGCTCTTCTTCAGGCTGCCTTATCAGTGTAGAGATTGGTAATTTTAGCCCTCTGCTAACTGCTGATGCTCCTGCACTGACCTAAGCTACAGACTCCCTCAGTCTTAGCCTCAGTCTCCTCCCCAGAAATACTCTTCCAAGTCCTAGTCCCTCACAGTCCTGCTTGCTCTCAGATAAGCCCATCAGCTAATTGATATCATGTTAACATACTATTTTACCACCACCACCACCACCACCGATAGGTGACTCATAACAGCCTTACTAGGGTTTCTACCCTGGCTGAGATGGAGTTATCAGGGACTGGATTTATTCTCCTGCCTGAAACAACTTAAAAAAACAAAAACAGATAAAATACACAAAACTAGTTTTTAAGACAGTGATCAGGGTGCCTGGGTAGCTCAGAGGGTTAATGCCTCTGCCTTCGGCTTAAGTGGTGATCTCAGGGTCCTGGGATCAAGCCCCGCATCGGGCTCTCTGCTCAGTGGGGAGTCTGCTTCCCCCTCTGTAGGCTGCTCTGCCTACTTGCGATCTCTCTCTCTCTCTCTGTCAAATAAGTAAATAAAATCTTAAAAAAAAAAAAAAAAGACAGTGGTCATCAGGCAACAAAATACAGTTATCCCTGAGAAATGGAAAACAAGTGAAGTGTGTCCTGTAACAGCCACAGCTTGCTGCCTGCAATAATTTTCTAGGCCTTGGTATAGGGAGGAAGACTCCAGGTAGAACACACCAGTCTTCCTGAGCTGGAGAAACTGAGTTGTGGGTCCAGGGAGACCAAGGTAGCTAGAGTTATAGACAGACATCAGAGAAGAAAAAATGACACAAAGAACTATGGAGCTCTGCAAATGGTTCCTCCTCATCTTTAGCTGAGTACTCAGTCAGCATATGCATGTGAGGAAACTATCCAAAGACAGGAAAGAATTACCCAAAGGGATAAAAAGTAAATGTGCCCAGTATTTAGTGCCAGGAAGAGTGCCCAATCCCTTCACCCATCTCCTTCAGTCAGACTAGAAAACCTCCTAACTGACCAGGCATTTTGTAGAGTATTCAGAAGGAATTAATCCCATGCTAAATACCATCTGTTCCCACCTAACAGACCTTAAAAGCAAGACCCAATAAGATCAACCTGTTTAAAAGTAACATAACCATGTTCCAGAACAAAACTCAAGAATATTTATAAGAAGAGAAAAATACCTGGCACTCGACAAGGTAAAATTCAGTGTCTGGTATACGATCAAAACTTACCAGATGTGCAAAAATCAGATAAATAGGGGTGCCTCAGTGGCTCTGTTGGTTAAGCGACTGCCTTCAGCACAGGTCATGATCCTGGAGTCCCGGGATCAAGTCCCACATCGGGCACCCTACTCAGCAGGGAGTCTGCTTCTCCCGCTGACCTCTCTCCTCTCGTGTTCTCTCTCTTTCATTGTCTCTCTCTCCCTCTCAAATAAATAAATAAAATATTTTTTTAAAAAAATCAGATAAATAGGACACCTAGTGAAAAGGAAGGTCAGTCAATCCAAAATGACTCAGAAATGACACAGATGATAGAATAAGTAGGCAAGGACACTAAAACAGTTATTATAATGGTATGCCACATATTCAGGGAGCTAGAATATGTGGTAGAAGAGATTCCAAAGATAAAGAAAAAGATTCAAATCAAAATTCTAGAGATGAAACTGCAAGTGATGAAAGATAAGCTGGATGGGATCAATAGAAGATTGCATATTACAGAAGAAAAAAGTCAATACACTTGAAGATAGAGCAATAGAAACTATCCAAAATAATAATAATAATAAAAATGAATGAGAAAAGACAAAGAATATAGCATCAATGAGCTCTGCGAAACTTTCAAAAGGCCTAATATATGTCACTGGAGTTCCAGAAGGAGTGGAAGGGGTGGAGACAGAAAAAATATTTGGCTCCAAATTTTCCAAATTCAATGAAAATGATAAGCCCACAAATTCAAGCTCAAAAAATCTCCAAGTACAAGTAATATGAAGAAACCTATACAAAAGCATATTGTAATCAAATGGCTGGAAAATTGTTTTAGAAACTTGCCTCTCCCCTAATGAAATAGCTTTCTTATACCCCATTTCACTGCACCCGGCAGTAAAAAGGTGTCCTTCTTAATCCTCATCGTCATTCCTGGACCATTCTTTCTCATACTCATATTCTCATACTCATACTCATATTCTCATACTCATATTCTTAAAATATTCTTGCCTTTGAATTTTGTTATCACAGTAAATTACTCTCTACCCTTCATTGTTTGTCATCTACTGCCCGTGGGTTACTCTTAAAAACAAAACAAAACAAACAAAAAAACCAAAAACCTACTTTTTCTGAACTTCACCTTCCACTTTGTTCTCTGATCTTTTTTGGTAGCAAAACTTAACTACTTTTTTCTGAACTTCACCTTCCACTTTGTTCTCTGATCTTTTTTGGTAGCAAAACTTAAAACATCATATATAATTGCTTGTGTCAATTTCTCCCTTCTAATCTTCCTCTGAACTACTTATAGTGAGACTTTTATACCCCAACATGCCACCCAAACTATCCTTAATATAGTCACAATATCCTCCACATTGCTAAAACAATGATCAAGTCTCAGTCCACACAGCACACTTGATGTAGCACTGATGTCTGACCACACCTTCTCCTTGATGTCCTTGCTTCTCTTGCGCTCAAACATCATACTCCTCTCTCACCGGTAGTTCGTTATTAGTCTCTTTATCAGACTCCTTATCTTTCCTGGACCTGTTACCTGGAATACTTCAAGCCTCAATCTTTGGGTCTCTTCTTATTGTATGCACATACTTCCTTGGTGATATCATTCTGTCCCCTGGCTTTTACTACCATCTCTACACTATTTGTCCCACATGACCTCTCTCTCCTAAACTCGAGAATCATCTCTCTCAACTTAATCATAAACTCCAAACATACTGCCTACTTAAATTATCCATTTATGTGTCTACTATTCACCTCAGGCCTTACATGGTCCACAAATAAACTCTTAATCTTCCTTCTCAAAACCTATGTGTTAGAAGATGGAGGGGAGTCAATAATGTATCCTCCAGACTGAGAAGGCACTTTAAGACTGAAAAATGAAGCAAGCCACTCCACATCATTCACATACCGTTTTATTCGATGGGGGGGGTGCGGGAGCGGGGGGAGTTGGGCAGACAAACAATCCTGGCAAAATGCAACTATTCTCTGCCAAGTCTAGACTTCAATCCCCAGCTTTTATAGAGCGAGAGGCATGGTGGTGATGTCACAGGGTAGTTATCTAAGATGGGGCCATCTGTGTGCATCATCTCTACTAGTTACCTGAAGTAGGGTCTTTTGTACGTCTCTTCAGGGAAGATCAGAACAAGCTATCTCACATTCTGGTCGGGGCACACACTAACTGCCACAGGGCCTGAGGGTAGTTAATGCACCGCATGAACAAGAGGAAGGGTGAAAGATGGAGTCAGTGTGGTCAGCACTCCTACGCCAGTATCATCTATACATTCCCCCGTCTTAACAGATGATGATTTCACCGTTTTAGTTGTTCCAGCCCAAAGCTTGGCTTCATCTTTACTCCTCTTTCTTTCCTTCTGATGAATCCTGTTGGCTCTACTTTCAGAATATACCCAAATCCAACTATTTCTCACTTCTATCCAAGCAACCACAGCCTCTCGCTCACTACAGAAAGTCAGTCATGAAATGTCTCCCTGTTTCTACTCGTCCAGCCCCACTCCATACACTCATCATAGGTTTTAAAAGGATCACTCAACAACTTCACTTCCTAATATTCCTAATATTTCCGCCTAAGTCAGTCTGTTCAGGTACATGGCCCCCTTGCTACTCCTGATGTATTCCAGAGAATGAGCTAAAATAATGCCACCAATGGCCCACAGGTCTTTATGTCTAAGGCTTCCTTCTATCCTACCCACAAACACAAGCTTTTCTTCACCATACTCTAACAGAACTCTTCTTCCTTGAAAGGTACCATGGGTTGGTAGAGAATTTTAATGTTAAAAGACCCTCAATCACACATTCATCCTACAAACATTCACTGGTCACTTTAGCTCAAATCCTTAGTGGGTACCGATAGATGAGACAAGGTCCTTCCCTTTGAGTCAAGTGAGGAGAAACAAACACAGAAGATAATTACAACACAAAGTGGTGGATATGGAGAGGTTTCAAGGTATTATAAGAACAAAGAGGAGGAGTACTTTAATTTGGCTAAGGAGGATCAGGTATGACTTTCCAAAACCGATTATGTCTGAGGAGTTTAAATCTTTTCACCACTGAAACAAGTGACCTTAGACATGCTGCAGAAAATTCCTGACATCAATTTGCCCGTCTGCAAATCTGGGATGTTAAAACTTACCTCACGTGCTTGTTTTGAATGTCAATAACAATGATATATGCTTGTTAAAGTGTCGTGGGAACATTGCTATAGTTATATTAGTCATATTACCCTTCTCTGGCCTCTTGCCCACCACCATCCACACAGAAGCAAGTACTTTAGAAAGTTTAGTATCTGTTCAGACAGCTTCAAGCATCTGAAGAAATGAACTTATTAGCTCAGTACCTAAAATTCAATATCTTGAAAAACTTAAGTGCTTCTTATTTTTGTTCTAGCCTTATGCATCTTTTTGATATTTTGTTGAAGGCAATGCTATCACGTTCATCTACACAACCCTAGTCAATATGCATTGATTTGTGTTCTAATATTCATGAGACAATGGCTCGGTTCAAAAGCAATCCTCTGTTTTGGGTCTATTGTATGCCACAAATGAACAGCTAATAGAGCTATAGTTACTGACAGCTACATCAGAGAGAACGCTAATGCACTAGCCTGACAGACTGTGAGGGGACGAGGAAGAAACCTAACTCACATAAAATTCTCTTAGCAATTAATTTCCCCCCCTAACATGTTTCTGGAACCCAGTGTGTAGACTGATAAATTGGGTGATATTGGGAGAGAGAAAGGAACTCATTGATAAGATTCTGGTGCTTTATCATCAAACAGCACTGACCTCTGGTTTCCCCCATAAAGTGCCAGATATCTTCTACTGCTTTTTAAGATAATTAGTAGGGGGAAATCTCTTAGGGAAAAAGAAACACTACAAATTGGGTGTTGTGGTGGTTTTAAAAATGATCACAAATTCTTTGATACTGTTCAATCTCTATTACCTCCTTCTAAATATGGTAGACCGGTGACAGCTTTGATCAAAAAGAGTAGAAGTGACATTTTGTGATTTCCAAGGTCACTTCAGAAAAGGCCATGCAGCTCTACCTGGGTCTCAGAACTCTCACTCTCCTGATGCTCCCTTCTGGGATGTCCCCAATCCGAACCCAGTCACCTTGCTGTGAGAAGTGCAATCCACATGGGGAGGCCACGTGTACGTGCTCCTATCAACAGCTCCAGCTGAGCCCAGCCCTTACATCATCCTGGCCCACATATCAGACATGTGAGTGAGAAGTTTCCAAATAATTCCAGCCCCATTCATCTGAGCCATTGCTCAGCCATGTGAGTCTTCCCAGCTGAGGCCGCAGACATTATACAGCACAGGTAAACCATCTCCATTATGTATTCTGAATTTCTGACTCACCGTTGTTATTTTACATTACCACATTTTAGGATACTTTGTTTTCCTACACTAAAAAACTGGGTATGGTGGTTCATAAATGCTATCAATGGTAACAATTAAAATATCTAGCATTAAAATAACCGAAAGAGATGAATGTGCTTTTTCTACTCTGGAAGTGACACAGAGCTCATCTGAACAGAGGAAAAGGTTTCTGGACATGGAAAGCGGGACTCAATACTGAGAAAACTTTTCAGTGAGATTCTGGGACAACTCATAGTGGGGTTTTGTTTTGTTTTTTGATAAAAACAGTTTTATCCTGTGTCAAAACGTAAATCAACACAGTGCTGGGGTAAGGGAAAGCCGCGTAGTATATATAGCCTGCTCTTTATAGAAGAAAAGATGAGATTTAAAAGCCTCACCCCACCGCTTGCCCAGCTGAGAAAAAAAATCCTAATCTCCACTTATAAATATCTCTTGTAATATTAAAACAAAAATATTCCCAGGGCCCATCTGGCTCTGTTCTTGCATTAACCTTCAATATTTGTCTCAAGGTCTCAGGGTCGGGTGGTAATGAGAAGCAGATTGGGAAAGGGAGGTGGGTGTGAAAAAAAAAAAAAGAGGGACAAATCAACATATCTAAGGCCCTCCAGAAAATCTAGAAGCAATTTGGGGGAGGGTACCTGTTAGAACCTGAGAAACTAGTGCTATACCCCAAGATTGTCCCACTCTTATCCCTAGTCCCTGATGTTCTGGGGTGATCTGTCTTTTCAGACACCACTGTGAGGTCCCCAAATCAGGATCCACCTCTTCAACTTACTACCCAGCTTTTAAGGTCCCCTCTAACAGAGAGCAGCCCCCTCCGCAAATGAGCATGAAGGTAGCTAGAGGTCCTTCCTGGGAGGAGGGCATCTCAGGGATGAGCCACTTTTGAGGTCCCCTTTCAATCCCTGACCAGGCAGTAAATGTGGTACCGCCTCATCCTTGGAAAGCCTTGTCATTGGAAAACTGGTCTATGTTCAAGGCCTTGTGTGTGCTTGGACTGGTTTTCCCTTGATTTTCTTTGGGCCAGAACCTGAATGTGACTAGAGACCTGTTTGCAAGTTTGGGTCTTCCCTGTTCTCAGCTTGATGTAATAAGCAATCAGTTCATTCCGACCATGCACCCTGCCTTCATCAGACAGGATCATTTTCTGCCAGCCACTTGACAGATGGCCAAGGTCCTCTGGAAGCTCTGCTTAATGTACAGACTCCACACAAGTTCTGTGTCTGAGCCCCCATCTTCCCCAAGCCCCTCATTGTCTACTGTGCCCTCCTCACTTCCTGTCCAGCCACTGTCATCGCCCAGAGGGGCCCCAGCCCTGGGTTCCCCCATCTGGGCCTCCCGGCCTAGACTGGGGAGTCACAGGTGGGCAAGGCACTGCACAACTCACAGCGTTTTAACTGTGCTTGCTAACTTACCAGTCAAGTCGGAGAGACGCCCCCCCAAAAAAATACCACAAAACATATATATGTTATAGATAAAACATATATATGATATATATATAATTATATCATATTATACACACACACACACACACACACATATGTGTGTGTGTATATATATATATATATATATATATATATAAAATTATTTTTATTGTCCTGTCTCTTCAGTCTCATTCTCTCTAGATACGGGAGAAATAAATTAGAAAGCAAAACTGCAGGTGAATGGACTTCTTTCTGTTAAATATATCAACCCTAATGTTACAAAATTAGTTAACAGAAATAATCTCATGGGCTTTTCTCAATGTTGTAGAGAAGATGCAAACTTAAGTTTGAAATTTCGGATCTTAATCCATGTTAAAAGATCAAGACTACAAAAATACAAAATTAAATAATATTTATAACTGCCAAAATCTTAGTCTTTTTTAATGTACGAAATATCTTTTGTTAAGACTTCCTCATAACCCCAATTTAACTCCACATTTTTTTTCTAAAAGATGTTTCATTACTAATTAACCTTCAAAAAAGCAGAAGATATCTCCTTTTGCAACAAAGGTTGTAATTTTCCATAGCTTTGACTTTTGTTTAATACACTCTAAAGAACATATTTTTGCTGAATTTTAAAATGCTACCATTCTGGGAGGTAGAGAGCTAAGTGCTAAGTGAAATGTGAAACCATAGTCTTCCTTGGAATTGTATGTCTCTGAGAAAAAATTAAAATATGCCAAATATATCTATACAAAGAAAGGAAGGACATTCTTACTGATGTCTACTCTTGGAATAACCTCCTTAGGGAGAATTTTGAAAGGATTTCAGCATCTTAAATGTCCTGAGCTAAATTAGTTAATTAAAAATATGGGTGAGCAAAGTCCACTGAGGTTAAAGGGAGAATAGCTAGCAATCATTTATCACAGTGCCCAGTTTCAAGGATTTCAAGATACCTGATTAACAGTGGCAATTCTCATTTAGATTTGTTATCTGATGGAGCAGAGTTGTTATTGATCTAACCGTTGACCTCACTGCAGGCTTAGGGTGGGACAATAATAATCTCTCCATACAGTGGGCCTGCAGTCTTTGACAGCCTGAGTAACGATTAGATCAAACACATGATTAAATAGCTAATTCCTAAAAACTCTTTCCTTTTCTATTGGTGTCTCAGCTTTCCCACATGAGTCCTACCTTTCTATATTCCTTCCTTATTTCCTCCTCTTCTCTTCTAAAATGATTTTTAAAAGTTTTGAAAAGGACAATTTAGTAGAATTAAAATTCTTATGCAGAAAAACTTTTCCTGTACCCTCTTAGATTTAGTGACTGAGGACATGCAAATTTAACCAAAAGACCCATCAACAGGAAAAAGAACACAAACTTATTTGTATTTTGCTTCCTAGGAGTTCACAGAAAAAAAGTGAAACTCAAGCAGTTAGACGATGGGATTTGTATACCATTTTAACAAAGGAAAGGGGGTTAGGTTTTGAGGAACAATAAATTGTAGGAAAGTGACTAAAAAATGTCTGAGGAAAACTAAAGGAGTAGAAGGGTTATCTTAGTAAGGTTTGTGCAGACTCATCTCAATGTGACTGCTGTTAAGAGTTGTTCTCTTCTTCCTGGTACAGGGGAGGGAGACAACTTCACAGAGTAATTCATGCCCTGCTTTTAGGCAGATCAGCAGAAGGCAAAATAAATAAATAAATAAATAAATCTTTCTGATCTCTTGATTCTCAATTGCCTTCAGTTCAAAATAATCCTTATGACAAAGTGGTGTCTTTGAGGGTGACATATTCTGGGTTCCTTCAAAATTCTTGTTTTTATTTCAACATAACTTAATGACAGTGACTAAGAATGTCTCCTATATCCACTATATAAAGTGGTCATTTTACACAAGGGGACAAAACCTAACCAAAGACTAGGTTTAAAATACTTCAGTTTTCATAAAGAATAGAATACAGACATAAAATCAATGCTTTCAGAATTTTTTCTACTAAAAATTCATGAAATGTCTAAAAGCAACGGGCTTGAGCTACATCAACACAATGCTCAAACATCTGGAGAAGTGAAAAATAAAAGCAATTATCCAGATACCTCGTCTACACAAAATTCAGCTATCCAGATGTTTTTTTTCCCCCAACCAAACATAGAAGAGTGACAGAATTCCTTTCATTTCTATTTGTGTAATATGAACATCCCTCATCTACTCTTATTTTAACAATGGACCACACCCCCTGTAGGGGGGCTTTAATCTGTTTCCTCCACCTAACTTCTTTTCTTCTTTCAAATGTATGTTTTTTTTTTTTTTAAAGCACAAAAGGAAAGAAACAACAAAAACAGTAAATTGCCTGTATCTTCTTATTTTAAAGTAACTGTATTACAATGGCTGGGTGGTTCAAATTTTCTTTGCAGCATCTAGCTCACCAGGTGCAGTCAATAAACATTAAGCCATCAAATAAATCAGAATTCCAAAATGTGGTTTGCATTGAAGAATACATTATAGTCAGCTGCTTTTGCAGCAGGGTGAATTTCAGAAAAAGATCCAATTGATTGGCTTTTCTCAAATGTTAATGTGCAAATCCTTGGGGATGTTGTTAAAATGCAGATTATGATTCGGTAGGTCTGGGGTGGGGCCCAAGACACTGCATTTCTATGGAATACCCAGGTTATACTGAAGTTGTTGGTACACAGCTGAGTAGCAAACCGGCTGATTATTGGTGAGGGGAAAAGACAAAATCTGCCCCTTCATCCATTCTAAAGAATATGCATTTTAGACAATATTCTAAATACATTTAATTATCAAAGGAATTTGGGGGGGGTGAGGTGGGGCAGAGGGAGAGGGAGAGAGAGAATCTTAAGCAGGCTCCAAGCCCACTGGGGAGCCAAAGCACGGCTCAATCTCAAGACCCAGAGATCATGACCTGAGCCAAAATCAAGCATGGCACACTTAACTAATTGAGCCACCCAGGTACCCCATCAAAGGGATTTTTTAAAAACTAAAACAACTTTTTTGAGTCTAAATATTTTTTAATAAATATAAGTCATCAAGGTGTCAAAAAAAGAAACTTTAAAAATAGAATCTGTAATCTAATTTAAAGGGGCTGGGATGCCTGGGTGGCTCAGTCAGTTATGCATCTGCCTTCAGCTCAGCTCATGATCCCAGGGTACTGGGATTGAGTCCCACATTGGGCTCCTTGTTCTGTGGGGAGCCTGCTTCTCACTCTACCTGTCACTCCCCTTCTTGTGCTCTCTCTCTCTCTCCCATTCTCTGACAAATAAATAAATAAAATCTTTTAAAATAAATAAATAAATAAATAAATAAATAAATTTAAAAGGGCTAGCTACCTAGGGGGAAAAATGGTTTGCAAGGTACTAGTGAAATCAGAATCCACAGGAGGAAAGAGCAGAAAAAAAAGAAAAAACCTGGCTTAAAGCTAGATGTATAAACACAAACCAGTAGTTACTTTAGTATAGGCCTTCAAACCAAAAAGTCAGTCTTTTAATCCTGTTCATAACAAGAAAAATTAAATTACAAGTAAGTTACATCTTCAAGGATAGAATAGTAAACATCATGAAAGCACCCATGATTTCAATAGACTAATAGACTGGATTGTCTGTTGTGAGAAAATCTTTATGATTCAGAATTATGATTCTGAAATATTCAGAAATATGATTCAGAAAGTGTTTTCTCAAATTGTTTCCTTTACCATTCTACCTGAGATGGAGTACTGTTTGAAACAGAAAAAAAAAAAAAAGTCATTAATTCAATCAACATTTAACTTACTTTGAAAACATTGCTAGGCATTCTCCAGGATTGTAGTGCTGATCTGACATGGATTCTAGTGTGAATCTTGTAGTCTAATAGGGAGAAAATACACATACACAAATAACTAGAATATGAATTCAAAGTGTAATTATCATGATAAATATAAAATAATGGGTTTCAGAAATTCAGAAGCATAAACAGAATTGTGGTTGGACCATACCTCCTTCCCAGAGTTTCTTGAAATGAGATACCTGCAGAGAACACTTGATTTTCTGAAAAAACTCCCAGATCCCAATATTTAATGATCATGAGAATTCTCATTTTGTATATCCTCTTCCAATTCAGACTAAAATGCATCCTCATTTGATGAACACACCAAGACAACATTCAAACAGCACTAATAATTCCCCAAATGAACCCCTGCAAAACTTAGTCCCAGCTTTCCAAATGTGTCTGCAATCACTAGTGTGCTAGTAAATGGTAAATGTTTAACAATGTGTGTGGGGGGGGCGTTGGAGAGAGAAGCTACAATTTGTAGCATTTACAGATTTCTGTGCTGTAAATACTCTCACCATAACTGATTTTAGGCTACTATGGTGAGGTCACAGAAACCCACACACAGTCAACCACACACATAACTGTTGCCACTGAGTGGTGAAGGAGGATGCAGGCTGGGTGTAAATCCTGGGTCTGCTGTGCAAACTTTGGTTAAGTCACTCAACCTGTCTGGGCTTCACTTTTTCTTTTCTAAGGAGGGAAGAATAATAAAATCTGATTGTTGTGAGGAATACATAAATTAATATGTGCAAAATTAATATGTGAATGTTTACCATGCAGTGCTATTGTTGCTAGCCATAACAATTCTATTGAAAATTAATCTCTGGGCAAGTTCCTAATCACAGTCTTTACTCACAAGGTCCTTGCATAAAGTAGTATTTCCAACATCTTTTTACAAAGAATGTTACCAATCATCTCCTTCTGGACACTGTTAAGACTGAATCTTAAGATGGTCGGCATAGTCATGAAAATACTGATTCTCTGGACCACTATATGAATATTCTGAAAGGTTTAGCAAATATATTCATTAAGTATTAAATCTAAGAAACTTTCACTTCAAGTTTTGATGAGGATATGGAGAAAAAGGAATCCTCTTGCCCTGTCAGTGAGAATGCAGAATGGTGTAACCACTGTGGAAAACAGTATGCAGGTTCCTCAAAAAGTGGAAAATAGAACTACCTTATGATCCAATAATCCCACTACTGGGTATTTATCCAAAAACTACAAAAGCACTAATTCACAGGGCTGTATGCACCCATGTATTTATTATAGCATTATTTACAATAGCCAAGTTATGGAAGCAGCCAAGTATCCATCAGTAGATGAATGGATAAAGAAGTGAAATATATATATGTGTGTGTATGTATGTATATATATATACATATATATAATGTATAATATATATAAAGGAATATATATGTATATACATATATATAAAGGAATATTATCCAGCCATAAAAAAGAAGTATTGTCATTTGCAACATGCTAAGCAAAATAAATCAGAGAAAGACAAATACCACTGATTTCACTCATATGTGGAATTTAAGAAACAAAACAAATGAGCAAAGGAAAAAGAGAAGAGAGAGAGACAAACCAAGGAACAGGCTCTTAACTGTAGAGAACAAACTGATGGGGGGGGTGTGGATTAACTAGGGAATGGGGATAAAGGCGTGCACTTGTGAGGAGCACCAGGTGATGTTTAGAAGTGTTGAATCACTCAACTGTACACCTGAAACTAATATAACCCTAGGTTAACCAACTGGAATTGAGAATAATAATTTGGGGGCGTGTGGACAGAGCTAAGCACAGTCATGGTGCTGGCCTTGCCGCAGCAAGACAAGGAACTGCAAAGGGCCGCCAAGGCCGTGGAAACCAGGCAAGGCCAAGCCCGGCAGGGCTCTGTGAAATGCACCAGAATGTGACCTAAGCCCAGAAACAACGGAACTCAGCCAAGGGAAAGGGGCCTGAGCTGGTACTTGCTGAGTTCCTGAAGTGAAAGTGTCAAGTCTACCTCAGAGTAAACCCGAAGCTTATGACCAGTGTGGAAGCACGGTGGCTGAGTTGGCCACAGGCCTGTGACCAGCCTATGCCCAAGACTAAGAAGAAGGTGGCACAGAGGAAGATTTCCAGAAGTTTCATCAGGAATACTTCAGCAGCTAGGCTCCTGGGACTATACAGTAGGGAAGGCATTCAGAGCCAGTCTCCTCCTCTGACCTCACAGCCTCTGCTGGCCCCAGGACCCTGCCAAGCTGCTGGCCTACCATAAGGTAGCCCTTGGGCTTGGTTGACGGGGGCAGGTAGGTAGGCAGTAGGTGGTGTTGGAATGGAGCTGGTGGTGGAAGCCCTAGGGAGAATATGTGCTCAGACCAGAGCTGACATCCATAGGCTTGGGAGGAGCCATCTACCTGCCAGAAAACTTTTCTGACTGTTCCATTTGCTTTGACCCAAGTAGAACCTCTGGACTGTTTGCTCTAGAGAGGTTACTGGCCCTTGGGGCCACACCTCTACAAGCAGGAGGAGGGCTGCTGGGTGGGCTTCTGGGTTCTAATAAATATGGACCCAAGGGCAAGAAAATAATATTAATAATAATAATTTTTTAAAAAGAGAGGAAGAAATCTTCACTTGACATAATGCTAAAAGATTATACTACTCATTCAGGATTTGGACTTTTTTTTCCTGTTTTATCTTGGTTTCTAATTACATGGCATTATGGTAAAATACTAAAATTAGAATGTGACCTTGAATTGCAATTCTTTGTGTGCTATCTTAATTCCCACTGCCATTCACCTCATTTATGGCTCTGACTATAAACTACTTTGGGCCCAAGTTAGGTTCTATCCATCACTATTACTCCAGTGTCCTTCCAGGACTTGGCACATAGTAGTTGATAAGTGTTTATTGAATTAAGATGATTTAATACTCTTTCCCAAAATAAGTTCCATTAACTTATTCCCAGAAGAAGCAAAATAAGGATTCCAAAGCCAAAACCCTGGAAACTATACCCCTTCTCTTCCCAAGAATCATAAGACATGTTAGCATATTAAAGAATCTGCAAAGTTCTGCAGTTAAGACACCTGTTTAAAATTATTTAACCTAAAATTTTCTATTCAAGGAGCTCCTATTGATAGGGTTTAATTATAGTGTTACTATCCACATCTGGACAGCTTTGAGAGTGAAATGGGGCACTATTAATAATTACACCAGGAAACAGGGATAAACTGGGCCTATATAAAATCAGACATATAGTCATTCCACCTATGGACAGAAACGTGGAAATTCCCACAACTACTGTTACATGGATATATGGATCAAAGCTTAGAATACAACAATTGACCTAAATTCCTTATTTTACTGATGAGAAACATGAGGTCACTGAGAAGTTCAATTACTCCCATTGGCAAGTCCCTTGGAATTCAGTTAAGAGGCAGAGCTGCAAATAAAATGCCACTTGTTGGAATGACATTTCCAAATCAGTTTCTGGTTTGTTCAGTCCTAAAATTAAAACAGTTAATTATTTGGCTGTATTTCCACAAAGAAAAAAAGAAACACCAGATTATATGCTTCTCTTAGAATATCAGTTCGTCATGTAGGAAGCACCAATTTTATGTAGGTGCAAATATACATCAGATGTCAGCTGGAGACCACTTGTCTCTTTGGAGATCTAGGAATAATTATCTTGAGTTCTCAACAATTCCATGACCTAACAGAAAGCCAAAGTTCTGCTCCAGCTTCTGGAACTTCCCATGGGCCTACTGCTCATGGTCCGCTCTGCCTGCTGGGCTCATGGTTTCTCTGTGACATACAACATTAACCTAGTCATAATACAAGGCTCACTTGTCCCAAAACAGATACACCCTCAGAAATTGTTAAAAGATTTTGAAAAATTTTGTAAGAAGAAAAAGGAAGGATTTACTCTACAGCAAAGCAAATGAGAGTCACAATTAAGCTATAGCATTTTTTTTTTTTACTTTTTTTTTTGCATTTTATTTTTTTAAGCCCTGGAGACATAAGCTATAGCATTTAAAAAATATTTGTTGGCTCTCCATGCTATGAATTTTCACTGGCCTCATCTTCATGTCATCTTCTGGTTACTCACCCTTACTCCTCCTCCCTTCTCTTTCCTCTTTATATCCTCTCTCTTCTTCTCTACTGGGTACTCGACTACAAATTCTTTCCTTATGCTCATAAAAAAATATTACTTTTCCTTTGCCCTATCATAACTTGGTATCACCCAATACCCTAATCTGTGATATGATTCAAGTGTGGAGAGTGTGTTGGAGGGTCTTCTGTTCCAATCATTTCTCCCAAGGAAGATAGAGCACACTTTAAAAGGAAACCAGGTAAAAATAATATTCTGTGTCTCATTAAGCAATTATATAGCTCAGTTGGAAGATAATTGCATTTGCTCTGAAAGAAATGATGGTAACCTGGACTAGAGTGGTAGCAGTGAGAACAGAAAGAAATGGACAAACACAAGACACTGTCTGGGTATGAAGCCACAGGTATTGGTGGTTGATTGAAGAGGCAACGAGGAAGAGGAACAATCTAGTCTAATTGTCCTCTCTAGATCTCTGGCTTCTGCAGCTGAAGAGTAGGGGCCCTCTTGACAAAGACAGTGGGCCTGAGGAGAGAGCAGGCTCAGAGGGGAATGTAATGAGGTTGGTTTTGGAGATGTTGGATGTGAAGTGCCCATGAGACAACCTCTGAGAGATGCCTCCTAGAAAGGTAAATGTGTGAGTTTGGCACTTAGGACAGTGACAGTAAGGGCACAGGCTTTGGAGTCAGAAGTAACTGGCTCCAAGTTCTAGCTCCCTCATTTAACCGGTGTGTACCTTGAGCAAACCACTGGAATTCTCCATGCTTCTTCCATCTCGTCATCTGTACAATAAGGCTTACTATTATACTTCTATGTTAAGAAGAGATCTCAAGATACCACAGATAACATGTATGAAACTTTTAGCACAGCTCAATAAAAATAAGTAATTCAAAAGATATTTATTCAGCAAGTCCTATGTCTCAGACACCACTCTAAGTATCTTAGATATATAAACCCATTTAATCTTTACAATAATCCTGTATCATAGACGATATTATTTTCTCCACTTTAAAGATGGGGGAACAAAGGCAGAAAAGGTTAGTAGCTTATAATACTTATAAATCAGGATGTGACAAAACCGAATCCAAGTAGTCTGGCTTCAGAGCATGTACACTTAACCACTGCCCTGGACTTTCTCTTCATGTTAGCTAAAATTATTGTAATTATAGCCTTGGAAGTCCCCAGAAAGTGATGTGGGAGCAGGTGAGTAACTAAATAATTATACTAATAATAGTTAACTTTTATGGAGTGCCTATTCTTTGTAAGGCAATATGCTAAGTATTTTACATGGATATTGCAACAGTTGAATTTTATCAACAATCCTATGATGTAGGTGCTATTATTTCTCTAAATGTGAAGATGAAGAAACAGATATGGAGAACATAAGTGGTCCTGACCAATGTCACAGAGATAAGTAATGGTGTCAGACTCAAAACCAGACAGCCTGGCTGTCACATTCTAAAATGAAACATTAGGGTGTCTTAGTGGCTCAGTGGGTTAAGCCTCTGCCTTTGGCTCAGGTTATAATCTTAGAGTCTTGGGATCGAGCCCCACATTGGGCTCTCTGCTCAGCAGGGAGCCTGCTTCCCCCTCTCTCTCTGCCTGCCTTTCTGCCTATTTGTGATCTCTCTCTCTGTCAAATAAATAAATAAAATCTTTTTTAAAAAATAAAATGAAATGAAACATTAGAGAGGCAAAGAAGGGAATGTAAAGATGAGAAGAAGGTATAAGACAGAGTTATGAGGAACCCATGGTTCCACCATCCTGTTAAGAAATCTTTTAAAATGTAAGTAATCACCTTTCACTGCCCTTGCCAAAGAGGGCTGGCAAACACTCCCTGCTCTGCCCTTTTGCAGCACATTGCTGTACCTGACCTAAACCACAAGCTCATGGTGCCACCGTGACACGTTCACATGTCTCACAGGGATGCAAGCCCTACCATTGCAGGAACCTTCGCTCACCACCTCAAGCAGCTAATGCCTTCAACAGCTCTCCTATAAATGTCTGCTGAATTAGAAAGCAGGGGAGAGAGCCAGACAGAAAGGGGAAGGAGAAGGAGTGAGGAGGCAGCAGCAAGAGAAAGCTTCCTGCCCTGTCTCCTAGCCAGAGCAGGGAAAAACTAGTTGTAGAATAGGATGAAATGTAAAATTCCTTTCCAGATCATTCTGCCACCTGATAAGTTTTAGAAATCAGGATGGTCGGGGCGCCTGGGTGGCTCAGTGGGTTAAGCCTCTGCCTTCGGCTCAGGTCATGATCCCAGGGTCCTGGGATCGAGCCCCACATCGGGCTCTCTGCTCAGCAGGGAGCCTGCTTCCCTTCCTCTCTCTCTGCCTGCTTCTCTGCCTACTTGTGATCTCTGTCTGTCAAATGAATAAATAAAATCTTTAAT
>NW_019154123.1:8870283-9014627 GCF_002288905.1 Enhydra lutris kenyoni
GAGCCTGCTTCCCTTCCTCTCTCTCTGCCTGCTTCTCTGCCTACTTGTGATCTCTGTCTGTCAAATGAATAAATAAAATCTTTAAAAAAAAAAAAAAATCAGGATGGTCTTTTCGTAGAGAAAGTAACAAGGCAGCCAAGTCTGGAAGGAAGAAAAAGAGCTTCCCCTAGACATGAGGATAGTGAGGAAGGAAAGAAGACATTCCAAGGCACATTTGGGAGCCACTCTCTATTTCTCAATTAATGCAATGATTAAGATGAAAGAACTCAGCAGGGCCTATGCTAAAGAACTTCATGTGCCATTCAAAGGAATTTAGCCTTTAGCCTGGACAGTTAAGGGTCTTACACTCAAAAGCCCCTAAGAGCCAGGATGATTGAGGGGACCTCCGCGTCAGATTGGACAGCACTTGCCCTGCCTGTAGAAACAGCCTCCAGTAAGCTTCAGCCTTCTGGTGCCATGCTGGAAGGAAGACCTGCCTCGGCCAGATAGCCAACCCACCAAGAGGCACTAGAAATCTACCTTTTTGTGCAAAATAACCCAAGTTTAAAGTACTAACAAAGGAAGATCACTGAATGTTTTTAAACAGAGAAGAATAGTATCACATTTTTATTTTAGAAAGATCACTTGTGCATCCATAAGGAGGACTGACTGTAAAAGACTACCAGCACATATAGCAGTAACCAGTCCTAGCCTACTGCAATTGGACTGGTAAGCCTCAAGAAGCCTAAGCCAGTGATGAAGTAGGAGAAAAGAGTTATCATTTTGAAATATTTAAGCAGAAAAACTAGACTTTTCAACTGATTGGAAGTAGTGGAGAGCAATGACAGGAAGATGTTGAGGACTTTTTCTGCCTAAAATTGCATGATGTTGAATGGAAAAGCTGAGGCCACTCAGACATGTTAATTGAAATATTCCTATGAAATATCCAAAAGGTAATGAATAATGCTATTTAAAATAAAATTATGAAAATCGTGTAGCAACTTGAAAAAGTGATTGTGCTTTGCCAAATGAGGAAATAATCACAAATATCTATCTATGCCATGATTACAAAAATATCCAATGTCATACAACTTATATATGCATAAAAATGCTGAGTATAATTTTGAAAATGAAAATGGCTTAATTTGTTGAAATGACAAGATTTTAGGAGGTTTTTGTTCCCTTTCATTTATTTTATTGAAATCTTGTAAAACTTGTTTTGCAGTAAAAATAACAAAAAGGTGGCAAATAGTTTCTGTGCAATTAAGAGAAGGCAAGCTGGCCATAAACTAAAGATTTTAGGGAAGGCTTCCTGGAGGAGGTGAGGTTTGAACAGGGCCCTGAAGGAGTGGAAAGTAATTATTGCCTGAAGATGAGTGTTTTCCTTGCTTCTCCATGGAAAATTGTACTACTTCCAGGAAGAAAAAATACAATTCTACTATATATTGTGGAAGAGGATAAACAAAGCTGATTGCAATCTTGAAACTAATCTAATTTGCATCTAAAAACCCACTCTGAATTTTCAAAAGATGAGCCCATGTTTGCTTTTTTGTTTGTTTGTTTAAAGGATGATGTTAGGGTTCCTGGGTGGCTCAGTTGGTTAAATGTCTGCTTTTGGCTCAGGTCATGATGCCAGGGTCCTGGGATTGAGCCCCTTGACAGGCTCCCTGCTCCTCAGGGAGTCTGCTTCTCCCTCTACCTCTGCCCTCTCCCCCCGACCTCATCCCCGACTCATGTGCACTTTCTCTCTCTTTCTCTCTCTCAAATAAATAAATAAATAAAATATTTTCAAAAAAATAATTTTATAGAATGGAATTCTCAGGACCTAAAAATCAGAAAACCTGAATTCAACACAATTTCATCAATTAATTGGCTGTTGTCCCTCTTAAGTCACTCTTTCCATCTGGACCTCCATTTTTCTTTCGTAAAATGGGACAGGTACATTAGTTGATCTCTTAAGTGTCTATCCAAAAATAAAAGTATATTTTTCTCTGCTAAGAATACAGTACTCAGATTTTTCATGTAAAGCTTAGGCTTATGGAATTATTGACACACCCTGTTTTGTGTTTTCATTTTGTTGTTGACTAAAGGAGTATATTTTTAAGATCATCCATGCCATTTTAACAATTGAGTTTATCACTCAGAAGCAGCCAAGCAAAAGAATAGTGGAATGATCTGTTAAAAGCTTGGCTAAGGTACCAGCTCAGGAACCATACACTGAAATGTATGGTGGGGGGGGGCAGCAAAGCAAGATCATTGAGCAATAGTAAAGTGACAGTACTACGCTCCTGAAGAGGGAGGGGATCCAAGAGGATTGCCCTACACTGAAGATTTGACACTGTGACCTCCAAGATGCAGTGTAGTTGCTACTTGACATGTGGTACTATGTCTCCAATAACTCAAATACAAAACAAGAGGAACAAAGAGTCCAAGAACAAGAGGAATGCAAGTGTCCCCTCTTATCAGCACACTCAAGAGCCTACTTGTAGCATTTGTGCTTTCAGTCCTGCAACCTGAATCTCTGTTGGGTTACAGGTTCCAATTCCTGGAAGAGGAACACTTGCCATGGGATACAACAGTGGTTCCACTGAACTAGAAGCTATATCTACTGCTGGTAGAGTTTGAACTCTTCATGACATGGCAGTCACAGAAAGGAGTTACTGTACTTGCTGAGGCAATGAGCCTTGATTACCATAAGAATTTAGGGTTGGTAAATGTTTACAGCAGCAATGTCCACAATAGCCAAACTATAGAAAGAGGCTAGATGTCCATCAACAGATGAATTTTTTATATTTATATAAAATTAAATATTTTATATTTATATAATGGAATACTATGCAGCCATCAAAAAGGAGAAATCTTGCCATTGGCAATGACGTGGATGTAACTAGAGGGTTATTATGCTAAGCAAAAGAAGTCAATCAGAGAAAGACAATTATCATATGATCTCTCTGATATGAGGAATTTGAGAGGCAGGGCAGGGGTTCGTAGGGGAAAGGGAAGGAAAAATGAAACAAGATGGGACAGGGAATGAAAACAAACCATAAGACACTCTTAATTTCAGGAAACAAACTGAAGGCCACCGGAGGGTGGGGAGGTAGGGATAGAGTATCTGGGTAATGGGCATTGGGGAGGGTATGTGCTAATGTGAGTGCTGTGAATTATGTAAGACTGATGATTCACAGACCTGTCCTGAAACAAATAGTACATTATATGTTAAAAAACAAACAAAAAAACAAAAAACAAAAAACAAAAAACAACTCAGGGTTGCTTCTACACAATGTCTAAGACCACAGATACTCACTTAGACATCTCAGTATTTCCACACCCAGTACTAACCATCAGTGGCCAATTGTAACAACCATTATCCAGTAACACAGAATAACAAAGGGCTTAAAATCTTCAGAATGAAGGTCTGGGACACCCCACTAGGCAAGCATACCAGTGGAAGTACTTGCAGAGGGCGAGGAAATCTATAATGGAGGAGTGGAGGAGAGAAATGACAGATCTCTAGTACAGTCTCAGGACCAATTGCAGAAGCAGGGACTGGAGTGGCTTTTCACTGACCGTCCCACCTTACCTCTTCTGGGAAAATGCACCTTGAAAGTAACTCTGACTGGTTGAACTTGTAACTCTACTCTCCAGGAAGATGTCCTCTTGTTCTAACAACAATAACAAAAAAATAAATAAAAAAAAAAATGGGGTTCCTATATTTTAGTTCGTGAACAAGATATAATTGGAGGACATAAATGGATCACAGTGGTACAAGGGGCAGACTGTAAGACATCTTTTTGCAATTTACAGATTGTATTAGCCTCACTTATCCTCCAGACAGCTGCCACCACAACCAACATACTCGGAATTTTTGCTACTTGAGGCCAACCAGCCACCCTCACGTCCCTGTCTTCTCCTGCCTCTTTCTAACTCGATGAAATGCCACACCAAAGAGCATTTGCTTTGGCTTCTGAGAAGTTGGATGGTGCAAACCCAGTAGTGCTGAGGAGCAGACTGTGGGGCAAATTTTGGCCAGTAAGATGTAAGAGATGGAAAAGAATCAGACAGATAAACTCTTTCCTTTTCTCCCTTCAATGGAATGTTCTGAAGCATGATTTCACCATGCAGCCTGGCCAAGCCAGTTAACCTGCTAATTGACCTGCTATCTCTTCAGCTTCATATAAAGCAATAGTCTACATGTTACCTTGCAGGATTACCCTCCTTCTCCGCCTTACTTCCTTTTTCTCCCACTCTTCCCGCCCTGAACTTGTATCTCTCAAACATCAGCACTTAGTCCTTGCCTCAGATTCTATTTTCTTCAGAACCTAGGTTAAACAACTACTTTATTTAGACTCCTTTGAAGTTAGATGTGATCATGTAACTGAATTCTAAACAATGGACTACAAGGAGAAATTATGTATCCCACTTCCAAGCTTGATACATACAAATCTGCTCTGTTTCTATACAAACTAACTAAAAAGGAAAAAGAAAAAAGAAAAACTGGGGGTATTTGGGTATTTGGAAGCCTTTACATCGCAGAGCCTCTGTTAGCCTGAGTCCCTGAGTGATAGGGACTTGTACACATCCCCACTATTATCACATGAACAAAAAAATAAATTTCTGTTATGTTTGAACCACTGTTGGTTCATTGCAATCAGAATACCCCCTAGTTAACAGACTTAAACCAGTAACTGTTAAAGTTACTGTAACCAGTAACTACAATCAGTAAAGGTCAAGATTCCAAAAAAGGTGTGATGCTAAGGCTGGGAATCACATGTTCCTCTTTTTTCTTTTCTTTTCCTTCCTTCCTTCTTTCTTTCTTTCTTTCTATCTTTCTTTCTTTCTTTCTCTTTCTTTCTTTCTTTCTTTCTTTCTTTCTTTCTTTCTTTCTTTCTTTCTTCTTTGCCTGCTTGCCTGAAACTATAATTTATTTGTAAATTTGTGTAAATGAAGTAAAACAACAGAGTCAAGATTCACTTCTCCAAAATTTACAGTTAATAAGTCTACTTTAAAAGCCATTCCTACCCAGTCACCCTTCAACCCCTCTTCTCACACCTCCAGAAAAAAAAGCCAAATGATCTGAACTGGCAGGCACTCATCAGGGTAAACATCTTTGCGCAGGTTTTACTAACAAAGGCTACAATCCTAGGAATGCAAGAGAAAGTAAGCTAGATGCAATCACTGAAACGAACAGACTTCATTTCTGCCCTACATGTTACCCACAAATGAGAGCAATTTTTCTCTAAAAAAGAGAAAAGTCCCCATGTGAGGAACACTTCATTTTTGATATTATAGTAAATGGTACCCTCTAATCTTAAAACTCAGGAGGACACTGTGGCCCATAACCATTACTCCCACTTGTGATCACTGCTTAATCCAATCTTAATCTTAATACAAACAACTCAAAAATCTCCACCCACTTCATTCTCTTTCTCCCTCTTGGTACCCATGTTATGGCTCCCTAGAGGTAAGCCTGTGGCATGGTAGAAGTAGTTAAGTCCCTGCCTTTCTCTCCCAGCGCGGTATGCAGTAAGAAAGAACAGATGCTGGGGCAGTCATGTGCTAATAACCGATGGCAGCAGCATCCCCAAGAAGCTGTGAAAGAGAGATGTAATCCAAATCAAAGACCGGGGAGAGGAGTCAGGAGCACAAGAAAGAGTCAACAGCTGTGGCTTCTGCTGGAGGGAAAGGAATAATTCATAGATCTTACTAGACCTCAGCCTCACCAACAGGACAGCTTAAAAGGAGGAAAAACTGCACATTATCTCTATTTGTCCATTCAGCATATATTCACTGAGAACTTACCATGCTTGGAACTCACTATACACCAGGTGCAATCAACATTGCAGTGTACAAGGTAATTAGATATCTGCTCTGATGGAGCTTGCGGACTAGTCTAGAAATTCCATACTACATTTTCTGTAAGTTTCAAGTACCAAGGGATTCCTTCCCACCAGCTTTCCTAAGAAAAAATAAATTGTAAAAGTGATTATTATTATTACCCTAAACATCACTTATAAAACTTCTGAAAGCATCCTGGCATGGCTTAAGATATAAATCTTAAGACTCTGGCAAAACAGAATTTTTGATCAATTAAAATTCTCTACCATCTATCCAGGTTCTTTCCTCTTGTAAGATCTTTAAATGGACTATATGATTTTTGTAAAGAACCCTTTGACATATCAGGAAGAGGTGAGACTTGAAATAGTGCTAGATTAGTCTACAGATTAAATACATCTTTTGGCTAAAGTATCTGGCGTGAGCTGGACAAAGGTAAAGGTCAGGAAACTTCATTCTTCGCAGACGATATTTTGCAAATGGGAGACTCTGCTAGAACAAGCAGATGGCTAAAATGGCTGGTTCTTCTCTCAGAAAGACAACGGCTCAGGCGTAAGGGGGAACTGTACGCACAGCTGACAGAGGAGTGGGATAGTGGGATGAGCTGAAAGGAAGGGAGACAGTCCCTTGCACATATTAAAAACAGCTCTGGATGTGATAATGGCATGGGGGCTGTATTATTTTTAATATCCTTATCAGTTAGAGATGCAAAATGATATACTGATGTCTGAAGCAATAGGAGTCTAGAATTTTGTTTTTTTATTAAATATATTTTTAAAAGATTTTATTTATTTATTTGACAGACAGAAAGATTACAAATAGGCAGAGAGGCAGGCAGAGAGGGAGAAGCAGGCTTCCCGCCAAGCAGAGAGCCTGATGCGAGGCTCGATCCCAGGACCCTGAGATCATGACCTGAGCTGAAGGCAGAGGCTTAACCCACTAAGCCATCCAGGAGATTTTTGTTTTGAAATATATCATTAAAGGACAACAAAATGCTGATATTTGTTAAAACTAGGTCATGGATACATGGGTAAAATCCCTCTATTTTGTGTGTTTGAAAATTTTCATTATAAAATATTTTTTAGAAGAGCTACACGCTGGGTCAGAAAGTTGTATACAGCGAGGTACCAAGCTGTGAGCTTCTAACTGTAGCAGCTGCTACAGCACCAATAAATAGAAAATTCATGAACCTTTATTGCTCATCATCACTGAGGCATTGCTGCATAGAGTGGGAAGGTTCCTCATATTTGGGGGAGGAGAGTCCTGATGCAGTAAAACACAGGATCACATTCGTTCTTTTTTGTGGCTCCTGGGAGGTGGTAGGCTGCTTCAGGATGGAGCTTAACATCTCTTTCCCAGCTACTGGCTGCCAGAAACTCACTGAAGTGGATGATGAATGCAAACTTCGTACCTTTTATGAGACACGTAAGACCCCAGAAGCTGCTGCCACTGCTGTGGGTGAAGAAGGGAAGGGTTACGTGGCCCGAATCCATGGTGGCGATGACAAACAAGGCTTCCCCATGAAGCAGGGTGGCCTGACCCATGGCCCTGTCCCCCTACTGCTGAGTGAGGGGCATTTGTGTTACAGACCAAGGAAGACTGGAGATAGAAAATGCAAACCTGCTCGGGGGTCACATTGTGGATGCAATCTCAGTGTTCCCAGCTTGGTCATTGTAGAAGAAAGGGGGAGAAGGACATTCCTGGCTTACCACTGTGCCTCATCATTTGGCATGCAAAAGAGCTAGCAGAATCCACAAGCGTTTCAGTCTGTTTAAAGAAGATGATGTCCACTGCATATTGTGAGAAAGTCCCTAAGTAAAGAAGCTAAGAAACCTAGAACCAAAGCGCCAAGACTCAGCACCTTGTTACTCCATGTGCCCTCCGACAGAAACGTCAGCGTATTGCTCTGAAGAAACAGCTCACGAAGTAAGACAAGGAAGAGGCTGCAGGACAGGCTAAACTTCCGGCCAAGAGAAGGAAGGAGACCCAAGGAAAATGCCAGCAACAGAATGCCAAGGGACAGAGGCTGTCTTCCCTGAGAGCTTCTACCTCTAAGTCTGAGGCCAGTCAAAAATGAGATTCTCTAGAGTTACAAATAAGATCAGACATTTAAAAAAGAAAAATAGGATCGCAATTTTGCTCTCCGCACAAACATATCCCAGATGCCACCCATCTCCCTCTCAATACAGCCGAGAGAATTATCAGAACCATAGAACCCCTTGCTCTTCACCACATCTGTAGTTTCAAATACCTTACTGACCACAGAAGGCACTTTCTTGTGGACAGTTCGTATTTATCTAGTTCTATTTCCATGTTTTTCATCCCCATCCAAACACTTGTCCATGACCACCTCTACTATGGTATATTTCTCACTCATATTACCTAACCGAACAATAACTACTTTTCCATAATATCATGAATATCTCCCTACTCAGCAATGATACTCCCACAAGCTATTACTTTTTTCCTCCTAAAAAATGAACCCACATCTGCATGGGACCAAACCCTTCTCTCCAATCAGTTTTCCCTCACTTCCCATCCCCCACAGGGGACCCACCTCCCAGGCTGGGCTGACTCTGGGCAAACAGCCTTTGGTTTCACTTACTGAGCTACTAACTAAGTACCGGGATTTAAGCATGAACTCGTCATTCATTGATCCATCAGACAATTGTGAAGCACCTACTATGTGCCATGTGTTACATGTACAAAAATAAATAAATTAGATAGCAACCTTGAAGATAGTCAAAGTCTAGCATGGGAGTTAAGTGCAAAAACAATTGCAATAGGTTGGAGGGAAAAAATGCAGTTAGATATGTACATGAGGTAGAGTGACAACATTGATGAATATACTTACTTCGACTTCTTGGAGTTAGGAGGTGGGACTATGAGGAGGGTGCTTCCAAAGATGAAAAAAATTCCTGATTCTGCCTCTGAAAGGAAGAGTAGCAGTTTGTCAGGCACATATAAGAAAGCTCAGATATAAATTATAAAAACTCTGTGAAGCTAGAATTAATAAAGGGAAGTCATAAGAGATAAGGTTGGAGGAATAGAATGCAAAGCTTCTTAACACTATAAACCTGGAGGTATATTCCGCAGAAAATATAAAGTCACCAAAAGCTTTTAAGCAGGGCTGTCAAACAATAATGTTTGCATTTTAGAAAAATTCCCCTGTAGTAGAGTACAAGAGGACTTTGAAGGCTTGGGGCGAGGTAACAGGAGCAGCTCCAGGCTGATCATCGTTGTCCAAAAGACAACACGCCCCCGAATAAAGGTGACAGCACTGGTGATTGGACTGGCCCATAAATGTACTTACTAGCCTTATTTAAATCTTTATTTCTCCCTGCAAAAGAGTATATTTCCTCTACCAAGTTATCTTGGGAGACTATCAGGGAAAATCTGAGAGCAGATGACAAATAACTAGGAAATTTGTAAGAGTATGTGACCTGCTCTGTGCCCTATTATTTATTCCCAACTGATTTTCTCCCTTTCTCTCCCTCCCCATAAATCCCTCAGCAAGTTCAATTTCCTCCCAGCCATTTCTTGGCTTCTTTCTTCCTAATTTGCTTTTTTTTTTTTTTTTTTTTTAATTTTTGAGTCATCTCTAAACCCAGGGTGGGGCTCAAACTCACAACCCTGAGATCAAGAGTCACAAGTTCTAACGACTGAACCAACAAGGTACCCCTCTTCCTAATTTTGAGCTCTGGCCTTTATTACTCTTCAGCTGTTGATTTTATATGATAAAGGCTCCTAGTTCGAGAACAATGACTAAGTGGACCAAGGGCATCTGCCTGAGTGGACAAGGACGTGACAATGACACATAGTCACTGTGCTACACTGAAGTCAAGACTGATTTTGACAAGAATGAAAGCTTTCTACCTGCTGCCCCTATCTTATGGGATTTTTAGGGCTTGGAGAAATAGCCATTGTCTTTCTTAGAAATCCTGAATGTCCATGTGAGATTGAATGCCATTTAGATAAATGAGCCATTTATAGTTATGGCTCATATAACAGAATTATTCAGTTGTTTGCTCTGGAATTTGTTCATTTTATTTTTAAAGTTCAGTAGAAGTTAGTTTTGCCCAAGTACTCTGCAAACTTTGTTGAAATTAATTTCCAGGTGGTAAGATCCCAGATATGTTTCAATAGGCATGGAAAAGCACCAGGAACACTGTATGTTTAATTAAGTATTCATTGGTCAGTAGCATGGGTATACTTCATCCTAAGACAAACACTGATGTGCACAGCAGTTCATTCTTCAAGAGAAAGGAGCCAGGTAATTCTTCAAAGCAGACAATTTCAGAACCATGACTTACATGTTATTTGGTAACATGCTAAGCAGGATTCCTACCACCACCGCTGCATGGTCAATGTCTGTGTTGGCTACTTCATCCTCCTCTTTCAGGAGCCTTGACCACTCCTCTTCCTGCCTCTGTTCCCCAAACTTTGAGAGCTAAGACACTGTTCCCCAAATTCCAAGAGCTAAGATAGTGTTTGCAGCTCTCCTAAGCCACCCACTTCAGCACTTTCCTCTGGTCAGCACCTTTTCCAAAATAGCTCCTCCTCTAAAGTTGCTCTTTCCTCTTCCTCCAATTCTCTCCACCTGAGACCATTAACCATTTCATCTTCTCAGCTAGGTGTTAGAGGAAAGGCAATCATAATGCCTGATTAAACCAATTCACACTAAAGTATAGGTGGTAGGTGCCTTAACTTGGATCAAAGTTTTTAGACAAACCCATTATTCCAAATCAATCTCCGATTGGTGGGATGCAGGAGGGAATTATTTTTGCAGTGTGCAGAGTTAGAGTTTTTCCTCATTGATTCATACTGGCCAGAGCCCCTACATCTAATTTTTCTTCCTCATAGAGATTTCTAAAGATGATGCATGCTATAGCCCCAGCTCACCAGGTAATAAATAAAGTACCTCAGCATGAAATCTGGCTTGGCTTTACATTTCTTACTCTCTGGCTGAGTTTCTTTTCTAGAATCATGTGCAGGCTTTCAGACTTATTCTAGATAGGCTTCTATGGCTTCTAGTATAGATAAAAATGCTGATTATCTATTGCACTGTTACCTTTGTCAAATAGCAAAATACCTAGCTTGAAAGTTAATATTACATAAGAATAGTGCTGAAACAGTGACCACAATGACACTCTTAAGAGAGTAAATTAATATGGAAATCAAATAAAGGAGTGAGGTGCATCTTATGACATTATATTTTAACATCAGCTCATTATATATAGACAACCCTGCCCTTTAAAAACCACAAACATTACCCACAAAAGGGGAACAAGTAGGAAACACACACATGCAGGCACATGCACACACACACACACACACACACACACACACACACTTCTCACTAATGCCCTTACGGTCAGTTCTACATGCAGCTCAGATTCTGTTTCCTAATTGCACACCACATGAAATTGTGGTTTGCATTTAGGGGTTACATTTTAAGAGAAAATATATTTTTTAATACTAAACACACTTAGGGGTACCTGGGTGGCTTTGTTGGTTAAGCCTCTGCCTTCGGTTCAGGTCAAGATCTCAGGGTCCTGGGATCAAGTCCCACATTGGGCTCCCTGCTCAGCAGGGAGCCTGCTTCTCCCTCTGCCTGCTGCTCCCCCTACTTGTTCAAGCTCTCTCTTTCTCTCTCTGTCAAATAAATAAACAGAGTCTTTAAAAAAAAATACTAAACACATATACAGTGGTATTCCCTCAAATTAAATGCCTAGACAAATACAGTCCACTGATTATTTGGCTTTCTTTCAAAGAGTTCCAATTCTATCTTTGCCGTATCTCCAAGCTAGGGAATCACAGCTAAGGTATAAATAAACTGAAGAGACTCTCCCTCATGCACACTATGACAGAACTCAGCTTCCTGACTAGACTTGCCAAGTCCCAAACCAGTGCTACATCCCTACTACAAAACCTCAAAAGGAAGCCTAAAATTCACAACAAGCCCCCAGAAAATCAAACCCTGGATATAAGGCTAAGTTACACCACCTTACTACTCAGCAAGTCCATAATGAGTTTCCTCTCTCTGCGGGGTATTAGCGAGGCTCAGGTGATACAAAGGTGAATGATAAAACCAGGTCCTTGCCTTCCTGGGTGGGGCTCCCAGTTGAGTGTTATAAACAGGCAGTTAACAGTGTAATGGCCGTTGTGACAGAGAGAGATGCCACAGGTCGGGGCACACAGGGCAAGAGCATCTACCTCCACTAAGCATGTCAGGGCAGGGGAACATCAGAAAAGTCTCTTGGGGAAGTAAGCATCTAAAATGAGGGATTTCATTTTTATTTTTGGTTTTTTCTTTTTTCTTATTTTTGTATTTGCATGTGGTTTCAGGCTTCCAAAAATTTGCCGGAATGGCACAAAGGATTCTCATAGAGCCTTCATCAGGATATGCCAAATGTTACACCAAATACGCTCTGTCTCATGTACATAATACATGTATATACAAATACACATTTTTAAAGCCATTTGAGAATAACTTATAGAAATTATGTCCCCTTTACTCTTAAGTACTCCAGCGTGTGTTTCCTAAAAGCAAGGACAGTCTCTTCCATAGCCTACAATTAGCAAAATCAGGAAATTAATGCTGATCCAATACTGCTGTCTTATCTACAGACCTTATTCAAATTTCACGACTGTCCCAATATGTAATTTATAGCAAAATAAATTCCTAGCTCACGCACTGCATTCCGGTGTCACATCTGTTTCGTGTCATACAGTCTGGAACAGTTTCTTTGTCTTTCCTGACCTTGTCATTTTTTATGTTATTGAATAGAACGTCCCTCAATTTGGTTTTGTCTGATATTTTTCTCATTATTAGATTTAGCATAAGCATTTTTGGCAGTTGATTTTGTGTTTTTGAGATGAGTGTTGAAGAATGAAGAGAAATCAGCCTGCCTAACCTATTGCTACATTTAATTTACTTTTACATCAGACCTGGGAGGAAGGAAGGTGGAGAGCAAAGGGAAAGGCTCCACTATTATTAGCTAATATTGATCGGTACTTAATAAGTGCCAGGCACTGTTCCAAATGCCTTATGTTATCTAGCCCAATCATCCCTCACATCTCTGCAACTGTTCGTTTCCCATTTTTCAGACAAGAAAGACTGAGGTACAATAGGACAAAGCTAACAAGTGGAGTAGCCAGGTTTCAAATCCAGACATACTGACTCTACTGCCTACACCATCAGCAGAAAAGACTTAGCGAAAGCAAGTCTTACAAAGACAAAGGCTTGCATGGAGTTCAGAACAAGCTGGCCTCCAGAACAGCAGTGCAATACTTCGTCCAAGCAATTGCCGGTGAGATTGCGGCTTATGGCTGAGGCGCTCCCGCCCCCTGCTGGCCGAAGTCGCACATTGCATGGTTTTCACGCTTTCTCCTCAGTGGGATGGAGCACCACTATTGCAGAACAATGATCACTGAAATTTCTGCAGAACTGAATTATGCCTGACCTATGAACATGCATCAGGAAGAATCTGGCATTCCTTCCATTCTTCTTCTCTGTGCCCCTCAGGCCCTCGCCATATTCTAAAGGTGGCTCAGCAGAATAAATCCTAAAGCCTGTTCTCACCAACTTCCTTTATGAAACTTCCCTAGAGAATTTTTTTTTTTTAAAACCATGACAAATTTGGAATCCACTGAAGCAGTAAGGAAGCTAAAGTTAAATTAATCAGAATACAATCCCCAGACAAGACAATCACTGCAGCTGAGGAAACCTGTAGGGAGGGTTTTGTCCTTGGAAAATATTTGAAAAAGATCCAGTGCAGCTGAAGCAAATCATCTCACAGTGGGCTCTGAAGAGCCACACAGGATCAAATCACTAGGCAAATAAGAGGATGCAGGGGAAAAATTCCTCTGAATGAATCATAAGTAGCCTCTATTTTCAATCAAATTCCCCTTCTCTTCAGAGGTAAAAGCCTGTCCCTCTGAGCTTCAAAAACCCTTGGGGCTTTCACAAAATTCCATTGTTTTCTCTAGTAAGGCAAAGAAGTGGAAGTAAAAGCCAGAAGACAATGGAATGGCAGTCTCTAAAGGATGGCAGACCGATTGATTCCATATATACCAGAAAAGAAAAAAAAAAAAAAAAAGAACATGTATTTAAATTCCCAAACTATATTCTACTGGAAAATTTGCTCATTCTGCCTTGATGGCAAGTACAGATAAGTCAGTGGCCATTATTAAATCACTTCTAAGCTCCTTGATAGAATTTTGAGAATGCTGGCGCAAGGAGGTCCTGTGTGAGCATTAACTTGATAACTTCTAGACACCTATCTATCAGGTTTGGAGGGACACATATACATCTGCATATTAATATTACTAGAGAGAGGGTTGAAACCTTGGACCCCAAGTCAAATCAACTCAGTTGATCACCTCCGGAGAGGTGATTAGGCTAAGCAATCTTGTTACTTCAAGATCTTCTTGTTTATTTTAATAAAGCATCCAGGGTTCCATGAAGGATTGATCAGAACTCCCTAGTTTTAGTCTATTTGGAAATTTGTGCCCCATATTAGTTATCCCTTGCCACAATAGCACTGCATAACCACCATAAGACATAAACGGCCTCCAGAATTGAGCATTTATTAACCTGGTATCTGGGTTGTCAACCAGAACAGCCTTGCTATTGGTATCACCTGGGCTCTCTCATAAGTCTGGGGCTGATGAGACTGTGTCTCTCATCACCCAGCCAGCTAGGCCAGTACTTTTCTCACGGCAGAAACACGGTGCCTTTTTAGACCCAGGCTCAGATAGAGCACACTGTCGTCACTTTTGCTGCATTCCATTGGGCAAAGCAATTCACAGGACTGGTCCAGATTCAAGGAAAGTAGACTCTTTGCACTGGAAGAAATGCAGTCTCAGGGGAAAAGGTGTAGGTACAGGGATGGGTTGAAGACTTGGAGCCATGAAGAGAAACTACTACAGACCCAGAAAATCAGTAAAATCTGCTGGGTGACTCTCCACATTCCCAGCATACTCTTTCTTCACATATACTCTTCTCAGTAGGTGAACTACAAACAGTGCTCTCTAGATTGTCCTGGTAAGATTGAATAAAAAGTAAATTCCTAAACCTTGGGGATAACTTTTCTACCTGTGAGATCTGGAACACCCCAGCTAACTGAAGATATTGTATCAGATCCTTTGGATCTGACATAAATTACCATTTAAGTTTATCAATTTCTCATTGATACCTGGTCCCAACTTCATTCTAGAGCAGTCTAGAACTTAAGAAAAAGCAGGAAAATGTCTCTGATTTTGTCTCCTACTATGTCACAGTCTCTAGTAAAAAAAAATACATCTAATTTTTTTTAATTTTAGAAATGTGTGATGAAATGGGATTTTAAAAATTAGGGTGTCATAGGTTAATTTCTTGATCAATAGGACTCTTTCTGGAGGCAAATCAAAATGCACATACTCCCTGAAAATTTTTTTGCTTATAAGAAGGACTTAAGAACTCTCTCTCTCTCTCTCTCTTTTTTTTTTTTTGGCTCTTGGCTTTTGACTTTTGAATGGCATTGATGAATTCTCTTATTTGAATATGTCCATATAATGACTATTCTGTTCTCAAATGAGTAGGGTTTTAACCAAGTCATTTTTTCTTCCTTCTCAGTTTCTTACTCATCTTTTTTCATTCCATAACTGTTCGGCTACCTGTCTGAAGAAAATATATAAATGGAATATGTATGACCCCTCTCCCCTCAGTTTGCAAATCTATAAATGTAATTTAACAGGAGAATCTAATATTTTCACCGATTACTTTCCTTTACTATTCTACAAGTCATCTTGCAAATAACAAGGGCAAAACCTTACTCTTGTTTTTTGGATTTTTTTTTCTAGTTTAAGTCAAGATTAGAGTAACAACATGATGAACCATTCTATGTTTCTCCTGGTATTTCCATCCTGCTGGATTGATGGCATATCAGGCAGCCCAATTTTTCCCAAAGGATAGGTGCACATTCAAAATATTAAATGCTTAACAGAGACAAATGAGGAAGCCATTCGGGATCTCTCCATTACTTCCCAATTTCACTGAATCTCTTAATTTAGCCCTTTGACCAATGATCTGCTCATCTCACTGTCATACAAGTTCTTTTTTACTCCACCTGACAGTCTGCCTACCTTTTTGTATACTGGAATGTAAAAAACAATTTCAAGGAGTAAACCGTCTCCCATAACCTATCTCTGTTAATGCCAACCATATTGATTGCTTGACCTTTACTAAGTCTACTGACTAGATGGTGTATAATGTTTGGGGATTAAAGATGCTGACTTATTTCTTTTCTAAGTCAAACTGAAACTCTGAATGCCCAGAATCAAATCCTGCACACTGTCTCAACCTGTCCCTGCTTCACACCACTCTCTCTGACATTTGGACACCACTTATTGATTGAATTTTTAGCAGCTGTCATTCAAGGACACCCAGGTTTAGCTGGACCAGCATTAGAATAGCAGACTCCCAAGGGCCTAGAAATGACCCAATCTGACATAAATGTGTATAATCTTTCTACGGAAACAAATGGATTGAATGAGGTTATCAGTTTAGCTAATAATTCTCAACCAATTATGATTATCACAATTAACAAACAGTTTTAGTAACAGAGGCATTCAGAGTTAAGGAATTTTCCTTTTCAAGTAAGGAAATAGGATATGAATCATTTTGCTTTCTCATTTCCAAGTATTTGAGGTGTGAAATCCATGGACTAAAATCTACTTCTATCTGTGGATGAATTGCTAGCTTAGTGATGCAAGAGCATCATTCAAGACCATGAACCTTCACCATCACCACACACACAGACACACACACAGATTAGGTAATTCCCTGGTTAAAAAAAAAAGGTCTTTGCCAAACCTGACTATGACTACTTAAAAACTAGCCCTGTATGATATCAATTGGGTTTTATTTAACTTGTATTTAAAAGAATAATTTTCCACCTTTCAAAAGAATTTCTAAGCCCTTTAAAAATGGAACCTATTTTAAAAGGTAAGTAAGTACATTAACAGCATATCTGCAAGTCATTTGTGATCTCAAAGATCAAAGACAATCCTTCCGTTTTCTATTAACAAACAAGTCTTTAGTATTAGGCTTACTATCCACAACCAGATAGGACTATAACCACCTCCACTTAATAGAATAATCAATGAAGCACCACTGTTAACTCATTATAAAACTCAGACTAGGACATATACACCTTAACATCCTGTATGGTTTAGGGTTTTTTTGTGTTTTTTGCTTTTGGGGGTTTTTTTGGTATGATTTAGTTTTGAGTGCATGGGCACTATAAGACACTGGTCGCAATCCACTTTGAGCAGTTTTCCCTATTAACATGGAAAAGATGTTTTAAGTTAAGATGTATATTGTATATTTCCACCTTATACATAAAATAGAGTTAAGGTGTCCGAGTTATTGACCACTTTTAGTATGTTCTTAATATTGTGTGCTTGGAAAGCCAGTCTCATTGTAAAATGAAATTAAAATGTAGAGAATCAGCATTTTTTGCCATCAGGGATGAATTTCTCCCATAAACTGGTGACATGAACCTATTCACTTTGTCTTGCCCTTTAATTGTGTATATCTCTTTGCAACTAACTCCATGTACAGTGACACGTTGGTAGCTTGAAAGTAGTCATGACAATAGTACTTACACCACAGAAACTGGCAAACTACTCATAGGTTTACAAGTGTAGTATCAGAGAAATGAAGGTGTTTGATATCTATATTGTCCAATACAGTAGCTCCCAGCCACATGTGGCTACTAAACAGTTGAAATATGGCTATTGTGACTGAGGAATTAAATTTTAAATTTTATTTCATTTTAATTGAAATAGCCATATGTGACCAGTGGCTACCATTTTGGACAGCTCAGTTCCACAGTGAAATAATAAGCAAGGACGTCTGGCAAGAGTCATAGAGACTGATGTAGTTAAGGCTTGGGAAGAAACAGGAGCACCTAAAAAGGGGCCACTTCAGGTCTTAGAAAAATGAAATGCAAAGCCCTTCCAAGTTCTATCATCACTTTTTGGATCTGCTATCCACACATTTATTAGTTCATAGCCCTAGAGTAATCAGTTGTGGGGACAAGCTGACGAAAGCCACCTCCTCATTAATGTTAACTCAGCACAGTGACCCCAGTGCCCTAAAATAATGGTTCTCAAATTTTAATGTGCATCAGAATCACCTGGAAGACTCCTTGAACCACAGTTTTCTGGGCCCCACACCAAGTTTCTAATCCAGTAGGTTTGGGTTGGGGACCAAGAATTTGCATTTCTAACAAATTCCCAGGAAATTCTGATACTGATTGTCTGAAGACCACACTTTGAAAAACTACTCTCAAGCTCATTTATGTCATCTCCAACCCCTGCTTCTTCAATCACCATCTATCTACTTTTCACTCAGGCTGAAATCCTATTAGCTGTGTTTTCTAAGACATTAAAGCAAATCTCATTACTCTCCATTGGTTAATTCTCTTCTTAAGGTCTGGAGTTAAAACTACAAGAAACCCAACAACCTCTCCTACTTTACCTCTTCCAGGGTCCCTGGAGCTCTGTTGTTCCCACTATGCCAGATGCTACTTTTGAATGTGCAATTTAAAGAATTTCTGCTCATAGCCCCAGCTGTTTATGAAAACTACAGATACCATCGAATCCCTCTCTCTCTCTCCACTCCTTATAATACCTTCCAGTAGAATACACTGAACACAAGCACAAAAAGCAAAAGCAAACTCCAGCATATACCTACATTTTGCAAACTCTTTGACAATATAGATTCAGCAGGAGCTAAATGATTTCATTTCCCAGGAGGAAGATGGTAAGAGGGGACTCTCCCAAATGGAAACACACCTATTTGAGTGGACTGAAGACCCAGAAATTTGGTTTATGAAAGTAAATGACTTCTCAGTTTTAACTCTAGTTCAGCAAAGAAAACAATAGGAGGCTTTGGACTTTCTCCTGTTCTTGCTCCATCCCCCCATCACCCAGGGAAATAAAGTGATGGTATTCAGGAGGCTATTTTAGAAACCGGTCCTGAGACAGCCTGGAAAAAGAAAGGTTGATAAAGACAAGGTTCGCCAGTGAGACAGAAATGATAGCTTAAAGCACAATGTAAGTGATATAAAGAGAAATTACAGAGTAGGAGAAATACACAAGTGTCAAGTTCTGAGGCCCCACCTCTTGCCTCGACTGCTCCGAATTTTACTTCTGATCAGGATGTTTCTTCATTTTCTACAACAGGATTCTGTTATGTCTAATCAGCACATTCTTAGGAAATTAAGAAACATTTTTAGCGAGCAGAGATACCAAACTCTGTTCTTTCAGTGGCATGTGGTTATTTTTATCTCCAGGCTAAACCACTTCTGGACTAGGGAAAAATTCCTCAGCTTTCCACTATAAACAAGAGATTAAATCTAAAACCAAAGCATAGTACTGAAGAAATAAAAACAGGTACTCCCTATTACTTCTCTTTGCATATAGACTACACTATGAATTACTTGCATACTTTTAAATTCATCTACATCGGGGACGCCTGGGTGGCTCAGTTGGTTAAGCCGCTGCCTTCGGCTCAGGTCATGATCCCAGCATCCTGGGATCGAGTCCCACATCGGGCTCCTTGTTCTGTGGGGAGCCTGCTTCTCCCTCTGCCTCTGCCTGCCACTCTGTCTGCCTGTGCTAGCTCTCTCTCCCTCTCTCTCTGACAAATAAATAAATAAATAAATAAAAATCTTTAAATTCATCTACATCGGCCTTAAATGGTCTTCCTAGAGGCAGAAACAATTGATGTGATCATGTTCAAAATGCAAATTAATTTTAAGGTTAGCCAGAACAAAACATTTTGAGGCCAAAATTCAAACTGTTGCCCTCACATACAACACAAATTTCTAAGACATACCTAAGTCAGCTTACAAACCCTGCTATCTCCCTGCACAGAAAATCAAGAGTTGATGTATTTGTGTAAGACAATTATTCATATTCTACAGCCACAAAAAAGGGTAAAAATTGTGTTTGACTTGCCAACAAAATAGCCATGATATATGATTCCCTCCTTATATATACATACATATGCTCTGTATCAAGAAGCTCCTAATCTTTCTTTCCCTTTTCATTCTCGTACATTTTCTTCCACCATCTACATTCACTAGGTCCTGCAGTCACCTTTCTCCATTTTACACTTTCTTCACCTCTAAATGATATATACCAAGAGGAAACACCAAGATGAAAGGTTGACATTCACATTAACTGATTTTAATTCTCCACTGGGACTAAGATGTTCCTATTCAAGAAATATTACACACTCTGACCCCTATGATGTTCTTTAAAAGAACAAATCCAAAGGGATGGTACATGGAATGCAGAAGTTGTTTGGTACCAGAACTTGGAAAGATGTCTGTTTCTAGTATTTTCTTGACAATAGAGCAAATGTCTATTACTTGTGTGCTAATGTTCCTAGCAACTGATAAGTTAATTATACAGAGGAAACTGATCTTTGTCTTTCTAGCACCCTCTCTTTATCCAATTAGTTTTCTCATTTCAGAGCTTCTTACTAATAATGAGCCCTACCTGTTAATACACACTTACCATATGCCAGACATTGCTAAGCACTTTGCACGTATAAACTCTGCACTTTATATTAGCTCATTCAATTATCACCACAATCTATCATAAAAATCATTTCATAACTGTAAACACTGAGTTCCAAAAAAATCAAGAATTGTCCAGATTAACAACACTGGTAATGGCAAAGCTGGCTCCAAAACTCTGAAGCTTCAAAGCTTATGTAGTGAACTCCATGAAACTTACCTTTGAAAACTGTACTCCCAGCAAAAGAGCTCAAAAAGAACAAGATGGCAGAAGTTTTTCAAAGTCTAATGAGATCCAAATGTCAACTAAAGCTTCCCATTAGAACTATTCATTAAAATTATCAGCTCTTGCTGGCTTACAAATAGGTTAAAGAGGAAATTAGCTGAAGTAGATTTGAATCACTTAAATGGCTTTTTTCCCCCTTCAACAGGTGATTTGTTTCACCAAAAGCAAATCCTGCCAAGAGAATTAGATAAATAAGCAACCTGTAATTGAACGGTTCTTATCTAGTCTTCCTTGGAAGTTAGCAGAATTGGATTCATGGCTTCTGTCCTTTTAGGTAAGGAAAAGGTTAAAATTTCAACTAATGTCTTCTAACAAAGACGAGGAACTAGCAGTGGCATTCTTCTTTTTTTTTTTTCTATCTTTACCATGTTTAGTTATTTGTAACTGAAGTAGTAATACCAAAAGCATGTAGGCAGTTCGAGTACATGGACCTTGACTCAACAAGTTATTTTGTGATTTTAAAAAATCAAGGTAACATTGTTCTTCAGGTATATACATGTTATTCATTTATTTACACATGGCCTATAGATATTTCATCAACCTAACTCTTGTTCAAAGGTTACAAATGCAACTTTCTTCTTAGAGAAATTTAGATTATGGGTTTCTTTTGAATTTAGAAGAGAAGGCTAAAAAACAATTGGGTAAGGGGGTAAAATTTCCAGGGAGCTTATTTTAGATAAACCCTGAAACTGTAATTATATTCATGAGCTCTGAAATGAAAATCCCTTACTTGCAGAGTATGAAAAGAAACCTACCAAAACCTCTATACGACTTGACTCCTGTTCATCTGCTTGTCCTTCTAATTTAACCAATAATTCTTAAATGTTTCTTAGGGGCCAGCCACCATGTTAGGTACCAGGGATGGTGTATAAAACAAACATGGTTCCTGCTCTTTAGGAAGCTTATAGAGCGGTAAGAGAGTCAGGCATTAAGATTCCCCTAGTCTTAAAGATACACAAATATAAAAATTGTGTTTCCCAGAGAAAATCCCCTGACACACCATCTGTCCAGAGTTCTACAGCTTTTCCTAATTGGGGTCAATTGCATTCTCTCCTTAGAATTTTCCCTTCCTCGGAAGATCACAGAAAGCCAGTCAAGAATTGTGCCTCTAACTGCTAGGGCTGGGATAGAAGAAGAGCTTGCAAGGTGGAAGAGATTCTTAGAGCTCCCAGAGGATGTTAGTGAGCACAATCCCAGCTCCTCCACCAAAGATGAGACTCAAGCCAAAGTCATGATCCAAAATCCCCTCTGCACACTTCATACAGTGCTGTGGGAAGAGCAAGAAGCAGCAGGGACCACAAAAAGATCCCGTATTTGGTGGTAGGAATCCTTCATTGTGAGTGACAGCAAACCCAAATTAGATTTATTCAAACAATTAGGGGAATTTACAGGTTCAAGTCACTGAGAAGTCCAGAGGTCGACTGCAATTTCATTAAGGCTTTAGTTTTGTTTTTCTGTGATTCTTTAGGCATTCCTCTCTGTATCTACTTGATCTTCAGGATGGCTTTTCTTATGGACATAAGAGTACTGGTAGCACAAAGTGGAACTACGGTTTCTTTCTCAAACATACACACAGTATGAGATTATAGTTTTCCACAACAATTGAACAAAAACTCTAAACTTAACTCTAACTGGACATTCCTGAACAATCACTTTAGCCAAGGGAATATCATCTACTGACCGTCTTCTGCCTGGGTCAGTAATTCCCACCTTGACCACTCTTTGTAGTAAGGAAACACAAATAACCGTGAATGGCATTACCTATCCCACAGCCCACAGTACAGCAGACTGGGATGTGATGGCCACAAAATGGGATGAAATAGGAAATAGGAATGGATGTCAGAGAGACTAGAGTAACTGTTTTGTATAGATTTGTCTATCTTTAGTAACATGTTTCCTCCCAAAAGGAGCACTATCCAGCAAGCAAAGGCTAGACTACTTGACTCACAACCCATAAAAGGAGTGCAACAGTGTCTCCAGATTCTTTTCCCAGCTAAATCAACAATAATGTAGAAACTCACATGCTGCTCTCATAAAGTTTTATCGGCTACAGTGAAAGAACCTGGATAACATCCCAGCTAATCTCTCAGCAGCAGCTGGGGGAAGCATCAAAAAATTACTTTTTCAATTGTCTATCCAAGCATTTTTTTTTAAGATTTTATTTATTTATTTGACAGACAGAGATAACAAGCAGGCAGAGAGGCAGGCAGAGAGAGAGAGGGGAGAAGCAGGCTCCCTGCTGAGCAGAGAGCCCGATGCGGGGCTCTATCCCAGGACCCTGGGATCATGACCTGAGCCGAAGGCAGAGGCTTTAACCCACTGAGCCACCCAGGCGTCCCTCTATCCAAGTATTATCTGCACTTAATCTGCAGATATCCAACTGTTAATACTAAGAGACTTCATTCAAACAAAGCAACAGCCACAGCACCTTGGGCACACTACCCCATGTGACCACTCTCTCAAAATGTTAATTATAAATTTCATACTCAGAGTAGGCTTTCTTAGGAAATGTCCTTAAGCCCAGCAGAGCAGCCTGATTTCTCTGCTAATTGCTCTGATTCCCAAATGCTAGGAGATGCCTTTTGGTGGAACCTATTCTAGGCAAAATGTAGGTTTTCCAAGTCTTCCTAAATGAATTTATCTGTTCAATTTGAGTTCCCCATAGGAAACAATGGCTTTAACCATTAGGATATTGGTTTCAATAGGCAACATTCTTTTGCTTCTCTATTTTATCTTTTAGCTTCTAAGCATAACATGGGAAAAAGAGGATGTGCTCTGTGGTTCAAGTCTTGTGTGAAAGTCTCCGCTAGCTATGCAACCTACATTATACCAACTTCTCTATCTGTTAAAGGATATTTTTTTTTAAATGGTACAATCAAGACTCTCATACAAATGAATAAAAAATGAACATGTGTCAAAGATTTTATGTAATACATTAATTAATGAGGAAACCAGTAAGATGTTACAACCAGTCCAAAGGAAAATTTAAAGAACTACACCTACACAAACATGAAGAAATGCTGAACTAAATTTATAAAAAGAGGCCAAGAGATCAGAGCAATAACCAGTTACATTTTGGCCATGTGCATTATGTGCATTTCTAAGAAGAAGAATCATGATTATTATCAGTTTTCTGGTTTAAAAAATTATAAATTAATGCAAAGCCAGTGAAAGACATAGATAACTCAGAAGGGTACATTAACAGAAAATTTGGTAATTGTTTTTTAGAAGAGATGGGGGTTAAAAAATTTTTAAATCTTTCACAATTTTTTTCTGAAAATGTCTGCCAAGTAAAAAACTCCACTAAGAGAAGGAAAAGACAAGCGACAGACTAGAGAAAAAATATTTTCAAGAGACCTATCTGCTAAAGAGCTGCTATCCAAAATACACAAAGAACCCTTAAAACCCAACAACAAAAAACAAAGAACCCTATTTTAAAATGGGCCAAACACCTCAACAGACACCTCACCAAAGAGGATATACAGATGGCAAACAAATGTATGAAAAGATGTTCCACATCCTACATTTTCAGGGAAATGCAAAATAAAACAACCATGAGATACCAGTACACACATACTAAATTGGCCAAATTCCAAAGCCACAACACCAAACACTGCTGAGGATGTGGAGCAGCAGGAATTTTCATTCATGGCAGTGGAAGTTAAAACGGTACGGTCACTTTGGAAAACATTTTGGAATTTTCTTACAAAACCAAACATACCCTTAACATATGATCTAGTGATCCTACTCCTTGGTATTTCCCCAAAGGAGCTGAAAACTTTCATGTTGTGACTGTCATATCTGCTCAAAAGTCTGGCAGAAAGGGCTTTCCTTTTAGAGGGAGGAGTAAATAATGCTTAAGAAAGGGGCGGTGGGAAAGTAAGATGAGTGGGTAACCTGATTGTACAGTTAACCACGGAATAACCCTGAGGTCAGCTGATTTGGGGGAGGGTCTATTAAGGAAGGAGAGTTATTCCACATTCCAATGCTCAAGGATGGGCCAGAGTTCAGGAGCCTAGAAGACGAGAGAACCCTCACTAAAGTTGGATCAAGTCAAGTGACTGGGCATTTTCTTCAGTTTGGTCAATGGGGACAAATATTCTAGTTAATCATGCATGAGATAAAGAATGAGGATTTGAAGGATCTGTGCCTGGCCTGGGTAAACACATGGTTCATCCTTGAGTCTCATCTAACTAATTGGGGACGACTGCTTCTTTGCACTAAGCCATTTCCCAGGACACAAAATGGTAGGGAGATTTCTTAGCCTCACTATTTTCCAGGAGCACAGGGCTCAGTTGAAGTTCAACACTGACAATCTGCCCTTTTGTTCAAGGTGAATGAGTATCATTTGTAGCTGAACGACACAAAGGCAGTCATAAACCTCTTGAGTGGAACGAAGCAGGGTCTAAGCATCCACCTCCTAAAGGCTGTTATTTGCATCGTTCCTGCAAAAATGGTTGAGCCATCTATCGCGAAGTGGTGGCAAAGGCCAGCTGTTTCAGGATTCTCTTGTAGGCATCTTAAAAGAGGGATGACTAGAAAAAAAAAGAGAAGTATTAGTATAAAATGTCCTATTGGAATGAAGAGCTGACCCCTGAGGGTATCTTGCCAAGTAGATTCCAAGAGCTTTCAATTTCAAAGCACTGCTCATTGAGTTTCTTGAAGTTAATATTTCACTGCTCTTGACAGTAGTGCCCAGAGTCTTGGCTACTCACATATAAGGGTGTTCATGACCTGAGTGTTTAGCCAGACTTCCTTAGTGGCCCTTCCTTAGTAGCCATCCACAGCAGCTCATCCAGGGGGAAATGCAGCCCATGCATGGTCTGCTGAAGGGATGAGTCCTTCAAGGTATATATCAAATCATCAGGCTTCTTTGGATCCTGGGGGAAAGGCCAGGCTACTCAGCTGATAAGAATCTGGTCAGTCGGTTTTAGGTCTTGGTATGTGTCAGAGGGAGAGGGGGAAATGAGAAACATCAGTTTAGAGGGTTGTAGTCAAATATCAAAGGAAACTAGAAGAGCTACAAATTTGGCAAGGGTTGACATTTTATGAGAAATGACAAGATATTAGTCCACTTTACAGATAGGTAACAGTGACAGAAGTTAGTTAAATCTATACTGGAGAAGACAGAGCTTGCAACTATCTGCAACTTACAAAGAGATACAAAATAGCTCAAAGATAAGGAACCATCAGAATCTGATAACCCAAAAAGGTATGCTATAGTTTTCTATTAAAACATAAAACCTCTTTGTATGTGTCCCGGAGGGTTAATAACAACACAGGTATCATTGTATTGTCTTTGGAGAACTAAGTTGCCCAAAATACAAAACATGCCAGACTCTCAATCTTCACACAATGCCAGGTCCAATAACACTCAACCCATATGACCCCTTACTATTGCCATTACTATTGTTGCTATGGCAGCCAAAATATCTTTCTTACAACTGGCTTTTTAAAAAACATTTTATATATAAAAAATCATCTTTGCCCATTGTACTGCTACACAAGATAAGCTCTATTAATAATTTAGTTTAATAATTAATAATTTAGTTTATTTCTTTTCTCACTGCTTATAAAGGGAAAAATGTACAAACCCAAATGTCTAATAATAGAATAAACAGCCAAACTGTGGTCCATCCACCCAATGGTACCATGGATGGTAGCCAACGACAGCCTGTAACTGGTGTCTATGGAGAGCTTTAGTGATGTAGAAATATATCAGAATACATTACCTTTTAAAAAGACAAAGTTGCATAGCCAAATAAACTGGATGGGTGGATGGATGGATGGATGGATGGATGGATAAGTTTATGTACGAAAAAGAACAGAAATAACGCTTGTTATATCCTTAAGGCATTCCACATCCTCTGTTTACTCAGTAATATGTTCAAGCATCTCCCCGTTTCCACAAACAGTCCTTGAGAACATATAGTCTTAAAGTTTTAGCCTAAGACATATTCCCTCTATGCTATTTTTCTATTAACCTCTGACTCTCTCATTAAGAATTATGTGGAAATGGATGGAACATTAAACTGGCAAGCTCATGCAGCAAGGCCTCAGATAAATCTTCGTTTGAAACAAAGAAGAATCCAAACCATAAATGCCATGGTCAAAAGAGGACCAGATGAGAGAACTAATAGAACATTGGCTACCAGAAATATGAGGAAAACCTTCATACGAGAGTCTGGTGTTCAAAAATGAGCTAATTTAAAGGGCGTGAGGTCCTTCTCCCAACACAGAGGTAAACTAGAAAATCAGAGTGGTCCCTCTTGCATTCCTACTCTTTAAGCATTAACATTATAGTTCACTAATACCTATATTTCTTCATACTTCTTTGGTTTTGCAGAGGCTATTCTTCTGTTGGGACACCCTCTCACTCATCCATCTGACAAACTCTTCTTCAAGTGTCAGTTCAATGCACCTTATACACAAAGCTTTCCCTGATTCCCCCAACTACCATTAGGGTTTCTTGCCACAATGTGCCTCTTTGGTTTTGTAAGGACCTTCAGTATAGCCATTGTTTTGTTGTAAAATAATCCTTTACATGCTGATCTTCCCCAGTATACAGTGGATTCCTTGAAGACAAAGTTTTCACATCTTCATGCCCTGTACTTAGCATATTGTGGATGCTAAATAATTATTCCATGAATAAATAAATGGGCAAATGAATGAAACTTGGTGATGGAATAACATGGAATTTAATTGATTACCTAGGATCAAAAATAAAGTTTTTGGGCTGTGTAACTCCTAAGAAATACTAATATTCCCACTTTATAGAATGATTAGATAACTTACTCAAGGAAGTAAATTTCAGAAAAGAAATACATATAGTCCTTATGTTTTGAAAAGATAAACCTAAGTTAAAACTGTTTTCACCTATCAGACTGGCAAAAACAAACAAATTTTATAATAGACTTTTTTGGTATGGTGTAATAGGCACTTTCATATACTGCTAGTACATAAATTGGAACCACCACCAATTTGGCACTACATATCAAAATTAGAAATTTATATAACCCTCAACCCAGAAAATTCACTTTTAGAAATTCATCTTACAGAAATACCTACACCTGTATGAAATGATATATGAAAAAGAATATTCATTGCTGCATAGTTTGCAACACTAAAAGGTTGGGAAAATCCTTTTCTGCCCACAGACTATATATATTATGATATGTCTAGAACACTGATTTTGAAAGTATGGTCCCCAGACAACAACCTCAGTATCTTCTGGGAATTTACCAGAAATGCAAATTATCAGATCCCACACCAGACCTCTTGAATCAGGCTTGGGGACAGAACTCAGTAATCTGTATTTTAACAAGTCCTGTAGGTGATTCTGACACATGTCAAAATTTGAAAAGTACTGACCAAAATAATGAGCTCCATGCCACTGGAAGAGGCCTCTCCATACCCTGCTAAAGGAAGATCACCAATATCCTTTGTTTTTTTGTTTGTTTCATTTGGTTTATTTTTTTTTCCTTGTCTTTGTCTCAGCAGCTGTGTTTTAATAAAAAGCATAGTGTGAATGTGTGAGAGAAGGTCCTAAAGAATACTTTTGCAGTGTGGGGGTGGGTAGGAAGGAAAAGGAGACCTTAAAAATGCAGATTCTGGGCACCTCGCTGGCTCAGTCAGTACACAATGACTCTTGGTTTCAGGACTGTGAGTTCAAGCCCCATGATGGGTGCAGAGCTTACTTAAAAAAAAAAAAAAAAAAAAATGCAGATTCATGTCCAGAGTTCACCTGTGATGTCAGTAAGCCACTAGAGAAGAGGGAATCCTTGTGTGGCCCACTCACTCACATTCCTTGTTCTTCAGAAGACTGAGACAAGCGAGGCTCCAGGGAGGAAGGGAGTGTGAGTCTTGAGGAGAAACATTTATGAGATTAAACTAGGAATAGCTATCTAGGGTCCTGACAGCTGGTCCTCGGGTTTCTCTTGGAAAACTGTATTTGGGGAAATACCCTGATAAGCCTAGAGTATGCTTAAACTGCTCCGAATTCAGAAAATAAGAATTTGGGGGTTTCACTCTGGTTTTTTGTGAGGAGCAGGGAGAATGCAGAGTTGGAAAAGGCTGAAAAAAAGAATCTGCAGGAAAAAGAAAGGATCTGTACAGGCCTTAAAGCTTCCCATTTCAGTTAGGGCAGTACCTACACAGGGCTTGGCCTCCTGGCCAGTGGATTCCCCAGTAAGATTTGCTGTAGGGCCACACATCAGCTTTTTGCCACCAGGACTTGCATCTGGGTGTCAAAAGCCACAACTGGATTTCAGGGGTGAGGCTGCCACTGCTGGTGTCTTCAGTGTTCTCCGCTAGGAGACCTTTCATCTCAGGCTCCAGAAAACTTCCAGTTCCTCTCCAAGGGGAGTGGCACCAGGGAAACAAGGAAAGACCATTGCTTCTCATAGCTTTCAGAAAGACACCACAGTGGTTCATGGGAAATGGTGCAAATGTTCTCGAACATAGGCTCAAAGCCATCTGTTCTTTTCTAAAACACAGGTTATTGCATCAGCAATCAGACAACAAAAAGAAATAAAATGTATTCAAATTGGCAAAGAAGAAGTCAAATTCTCTCTCTTTGTAGATGACGTGACACTTTTTGTGGAAAACCCAAAAGACTCCACGCCCAAAACTACTAGAACTCATACAGCAATTCAGTGATGTGGTAGGATACAAAATCGGTGCACAGAAATCAGTTGCTTTCCTATACACTAACAACGTAACTGTGGAAAGAGAAATTAGGGAATCGATTCCAGTTACAATAGCACCAAAAACCATAAGATACCTTGGAACAAACCTAACCAAAGAGATAAAGGATCTATACTCTAGAAATTATAGAACACTTATGAAAGAAATTAAAGAAGACACAAAAAAGATGGATCCATGCTAATGGATTGGAAGAATAAACTGTTAAAATGTCTATGCTGCCCAGAGCAATCTGTACTATCAACATCATCCTGATCAAAATACGACTGGCTTTTTTCAAAGTGCTGGAATAAACAATCCTAAAATTTGTAGGGAACCAAAAAAGATCCCGAATTTTCAAGGAAATGTTGAAAAAGAAAAAACAAAACTGGGGCATCACATTGCCTGATTTCAAGCTATATTACAAAACTGCGATCATCAAGACAGCATGGTACTGGCACAAAAACAGATAGAGTAGAGAGCCCAGATATGGACCCTCAACTCTATGGTCAACTAATCTTCAACAAAACAAGAAAAAATATCCAATGGAAAGAAGACAGTCTCTTCAAAAAATGATGCTGGGAACATTGGACAATTATATACAGAAGAATGAAACTCGACCATTCTCTTACACCATACACAAAGATAAACTCAAAATGGATTAAAGACCTCATTGTGAGACAGGAATCCATCAAAGTCCTAGAGGAGAACACAGGCCGTAACCTCTCTGACATCGGCCACAGCTACTTCTTTCAAGACATGTCTCCAAAGGCAAGGGAAACAAAAGCGAAAATGAACTTTTGGGGACTTCATCAAGATCAAAATCTTCTCCACAGCAAAGTCAACAAAACAAAGAGGCAACCCATGGAATGGGAGAAGATATTTGCAAATGACACTACAGATAAAGGTCTGGTATCTGAGATCTAAAAAGAACTGCTCAAACTCAACACCCAAAAAACAAATAATCGAGTCAAAAAGGGGGCAGAAGACATGAACAGACACTTCTCCAAAGAAGACATACGAATGGGGTGCCTGGGTGGCTCAGTGGGTTAAGCCGCTGCCTTCGGCTCAGGTCATGATCTCAGGGTCCTGGGATCGAGTCCCACATCGGGCTCTCTGCTCAGCAGGGAGCCTGCTTCCCTCTCTCTCTCTCTCTGCCTGCCTCTGTCTACTTGTGATCTCTGTCTGTCAAATAAATAAATAAAATCTTAAAAAAAAAAAAAAAAGAAGAAGACATACGAATGGCTAACAGGGACATAAAAAAATGTTCAACGTAATTAGCCATCAGGGAAATTCAAATCAAAACAACACCGAGATACCATCTTACACCAGTTAGAATGGCAAAAATTGACAAGGCAAGAAACAACAAATGCTAGAGAGGATGTGGAGAAAGGGGAACCACTTTCTACTGTTTGTAGGAATGCAAGTTGGTGCAGCTACTTTGGAAAACAGTGTGGAGATTCCTCAAAAAGTTAAAAAGAGTGCTATCCCAGCATTCTTTAGAGCTGCACCGAGCATGCAGAGCCCCCATGGGCAGACAGACTCATGGCTCGGCGTGGCAATCGTGGTTGGCGCGTCTCGCCCTCCTCCACCAATATTCTTTGTTGGGTGATGAAAAGAAGCTATGAAAGGTTGCCTGTAATATGTTATCTTTTGTGTAAATGGGAGGAGGAGAGAAATCAAAATTTAATTGGCTTTTATATACATTTTTTGAAACCCTGAAAATCTGGATATGTCAGAAATTAAGAAGAGCGATTATCTATGGCTGAGGGGCTTTGGCAAATGGAGGACAAGGAACAGGAGGGAAGCTTATAACTATGAACTTTTTTACATTTTGTGATTTTTTTTTAATGATATACATATGTTAACTCTAAGATAGACAGACTTTTTTTTAAGCATACACATCTCTGAAGTACTGTCTAGAAAAGATTACTACCTTGGCTAATTTCTTCCTAACTATATCCTCCTCTCAAGAACCTGCAGAATTGTAAACAGTTCTATTTTTTCTTAAGAGTTGCTGATGACTCATAATAAAATCTCGTAACTAACTCACAGGCCCACATACACTCTGATGATGTGTGCACACACACACAGACACATGTACATAAGGAAGGACAAGCTGGCTTAACTGCTTTGTTATCAATTAATTTCCCAACTGCTCTTCTAAGGACATTTCCTGCGTAAAAAGGAGGAATCATTTAGACAAATCTGAACTAAAGAGTAATCATTTAACAATGCAAATACCAGGTGACACTGATGGATGATAAGTAAGTTAGATAAAACAGTGAACCTACTCTATGTTTTGTGACCCTATAATCTGAGCAAAGTCCCACAGTTTAGATAGTTTCAAATACGCACTAGTTGTTGAGAACAAGAAGTGTTTTGTGGTTACACTAGATGTCTATGTGTGAATATTGCTATTGTTAATTTGATGTGTGACCCTCATAATTACTAAGGGATTTAGTTGTCCTTTCTATAAAGAAAAAAAATTAACATATTCCTCATCCATTTCGCTGGAATGTGATAGGATTTAATTGAGGATCGTTTTAGCTTAGTAATATTTTTAGTTCTTCAATTCCAGACATTATGCAAAAAGCAAATAGCCTTGTCATAAATGTCTTCTTATTTTGTCCTATTTTCAATGTAGTGACACTCGGACAAAGTTAAATCCCAAGATCCCTTCCTGCTGCCAAACTCCAAAATGGAATCAACAGCAGTGACCTCACCTAAATCTCCAGAAGGACTGGAAAATTACAACTCCAGGTGGCTCTTGCTGGCTGATGTCCTCGGGAGACCTTTATAGGCCCCTGTGCTATGGAACACGAGGCCTACACTTGGCAAATTTACTGTGCTGTTTGCTTTGATCTGAATTTGCCTCCAATAAGCACCTTTGAAGTCCACATATTTCCTGAGACGACTGCCCTGCAGAAGTCCAAATGAGCCATGAGAACTATTAAACTGTGTCTTGACCTGCTATAGAAGCTCAAATGAACCATCAGTAATAGGATATAAGAGAACCAAGAGAGACCATAGCCAATGATGAGTACAATTGCTATTAGGGTACTTCTTATCTATTTCAGAGACAGGCTGTAAAGATCTTAGAAAATGTTTGCCAAGTGCTTCAAGTCCTAGAGAAAAAATATTAGTGGACTCCTTTGAGACAAAAATGGGAAAAGAGGTTTGTTGTTGGTTTTTTGTTTTTTTCTTTTTTTTAAGGCAGAAAGAGCAAAGGGGATAATAGAAATTCAATTCAACAAATATTTGTTGAGTGCCTACCAAGTAGTAGGCCCTGGGCTCAGTACCAAGATGAATGAGGTGCTTATAGGACAGCATTCTGGAGAGGAATGGGAAGACAAGTTTAATAACAAAAAGGTAGATTAAAATAAATTTCATGAGAGAGATGTTCCTGTTCTATTATCTGTTCTTCCATTCATTTGTTTCAGTGCCCAGAAACTGGCACCATGCTTCAAAGAAGGCACTCAATAACACCAAAGAGGCACTCAGTAAGACCAAATATGAATGAACAAATAATTGGATATACAATACTGGGGGGAGGGGGGAGAGTTTCTGTCCTCTTATCTCTCTCTCTCTCTTTTTTTTTTACAGATGTCTTTTTTTTTAAAGATTTTTTATTATTTTTTCTTTATTTAACAGAGAGCAATCACAAGTAGACAGAGAGGCAGGCAGAGAGAGAGGGGGAAGCAGGCTCCCCACTGAGCAGAGAGCCTGATGCCAGGCTTGATCCCAGGACCTTGAGATCATGACCTGAGCTGAAGGCAGAGGCTCAACCCACTGAGTCACGCAGGCGCCCCATGTCCTCTTATCTCTTAAATTGTCTCCCCTTCTGCATGCCCCAGCCTGTGACTTTCAAACTGTATTCATCACCTCAGTGGTGTCTTTTAGAAGCACCATTTGTAGGATTTGAAGTATATTAGTGTCAACTATTGCAACTGGTAGAACTGAAGCCTATACTGAAATAATACTGCTGCGGACCGAATGTTTGTGTCCCCCCACCCCACCAAAACTTCATAATTAAAACCTATGTCCCAGTGTCATGGCATGAGGAAGTGCCGTCTTTGGGAGATGATGAGGTCATCAGGATGAACCCCCTCCTGTGAATGGGATTAGTATCCTTATAAAAGAGACCTGAGAGAGCTCCCTCACCCTTCCATCTTGTGAAGACACAGCCAGAAGACAGCCATCTATTTACTAAGGAACAGATGCTCACCAGACACTTTATCTGCAGGCACCTTGACCTTGGACTTCTCAGCCTCTGGAACCATAAGAAGTAAATGTCTGTTGTTTAAACCACTCAGTCTATGGTATTTTTGTTACAGCAGACCAGACAAACTAGGACAAGTACAGATTACATGTTAGGAATAAGGAGACCAGCTCATTCCACATTGCACATGTCTTTCTCCTATTTAACAATGAAAGTTCTGCTTTCTGATAAACTCATTCCCAAGAAAACTGGGGTGGCTGCTCACCATTATGAGGGACTTCCTTTGGACGCCTCCTCAAGTATTTTCCCTACAATTGAATGCCAGCAAAGTTTAAATGTTAGATTGTAACTTTCTGGAGTCTTAGTGATTTCCCATCTACAAAAAATTGAAGCATTCATCTCCCCCTTCCCTCCAAAATGTTCACTCTTAAAAGTTATCTGACTCCTACTGCCCCACCTCCCAAGACTCCATAATTATCTGTATCAGAAACATTTTAGAGCTGAAATATAAATAGAATTAACTGATCTGGTCCTCTCTGAATCCGAGAGAGGTAACTGGCCAAAGTCTGAGCTTTTTGCTTGGCAGAACAAGGCAAGGGCTCCAGGCTTCCAATGTCCAGATTAGCGCTCTTTCTTTCAAATGTAGCTTTTAAAAATTATATCTTATGTTCAAAAAGCCCAAACTTATAAATGTTTTCTTTTCCCCTTTTACTAGATTTGACAATTCCTTATAAAATGTTTCACAATGCTTTTAAGATCAATTTTTAATTTGATCAACAGTAGTCTGGGTTTAAGTACAGCATTTGGCTAATGAAAAGCCAAAATAGCATCAGCTCTTCTATTCATGATTTAAAAAGTCCTTTAAGCCCCCTAACAAAGTAGGAATGGTTGAAAGTACTTTTCTATTTCATTGATTACTGAACACTTTCTTCCACTTGCCAGAGCCCATTACGGCCCACTGGGTTCCATGATTTAATAATGTGAGGAGTAATACACACAATGTTTATCAGTTTAACAATGTCATTTAAACTGTACAACAACCCTGTCAGGCAGTGTAGAGGATGAATTGTCCCCCGAAGGGTTTGGTTTGAAAAAAAAAAAAAATTGCCTTCTGAGAGTTGCCCTGCAAAATCAATAAAATGCATAGTGATGGAGATAGGCAATGCTGATTGATTGATTTATTTATTTATTTTTAATAAAAGACTTTATTTATTTATTTGACAGAGATCACAAGTAGGCAGAGAGGCAGGCAGAGAGAGGAGGAAGCAGGCTCCCTGCTGAGCAGAAAGCCCAATTCAGGGCTTGATCCCAGGACCCTGGGATCAGGATCTGAGCCAAAGGCAGAGGCTTTAACCCACTGAGCCAACCAGGTGCCCTGGCAGTGCTGATTTATAAAAGCCAACTGAATTACAGACATGCATAAGGCAAGTCTGAAGGTAGTTGCCAATGACTGGGTCATTCATAATGACAAGTCAGAGAAGTTAGTATCCCTATTACAGAAAAAGATACATAAAACTACCCTTTTCCTGGTGCTTCAAAATTCAAACCATAAGACCCCCTGCTTTTATCTGAATCCTATTCCCACTTAACATTCTGACTTTGAACAAACTTCCAAAATATTTTGCTTACAAAGACAATCTGCCCTAACTAAAGAATACCATGATCTTCAGCTTTCTCACTCAAATCAATAAATTTCGATGCTGGTTTATACATCAGTCTTAATTAATTTGGTTAGCAAACCTTGCCTTGGAAGAAGACACCACTATCAGGACAGGGAGAACCCTAGTCTCTATGGATGATAGAGAATTCCTCCTGAGATCCATTGGCTTCCAGCCTGTTCGCTTTTCTTACTGGCACACTGCCCTTGGTTTCAAATCTTCCACACAGTATGCCTTGATATTATCTCCATCTTCTACATGAGAAAACTAAAGCTTGGAGTTAAATGCTGGGAGTTAGTATAATCGTGGGCTGGAACTCCAATTCCAGTGTAGTTTCCACTTCTGATTTTGTGTCGGACATCTCTGGACATTCCATAGCATATTGCCCCGGACATGTTGAATTTCAGCTGAAATCCACGTGAACTTAGATTACCCTCAGGGTGACAGTGCCCCAAGTCAAGATGTGTCATTCATCTTTCTGCTTTCTGCCAAAAGGCCTTTTCTGATGTCACAGAAATTTGTTTGGCCCATGTGCAAGTACAGTCCTCAACCCAAGGGGAAATGGCAAAGGTTGTTATCTCTGCCTCCTATTCTATGGGAGGATACCTTTGAGAGGTATGCTTTACAGAAGGTCCCAGAAAAATCACTGTGTCCTACAACAACCATGAAATTACTCCCCTTATATTAAATTTTTCTAACTCTCACATTCCCTCACTCTTGCCTTCTGGATCACTTCCCAAATAAAGCACCCAATTCTTGTCTCAGTCTTTACATTGAGGGGAATCCAAACTGTGACAGGTACCTTCATCCACAGAGTAAATCAAGATAGACCTTCTTTCTTCCCGAGACTCAGAGAGTCCCTCTCTCACTGCTGCTCTGAGAATACCTGTAGAAAGCACATCTTCCAGGCTTCACAAGAGCCACAGAAATAAGTCTGGGACCAGGTTTTGTGACCCATGTTCTGACCCAATAACTCAGTAAATCTGAACTCTAGATCAGAGAGATCCTTCTGGATTCTATAAAGGACCCTAGAAGCCAATGGCAGATATTACACTCTCCCTGAATCCAGAAGAACTCAACCGACTTTCCATATTATGGACTTTTGCAACTACCGATAGTCGTCAAATTAGTTCAGTTATCTATTTTTATATAATAAATCCAAACCTAGTGGATTAAAATAATGTCAACATACATTTTGCTTACAGGTTTTATAAATTCTGTCTTGACCCAGTTTTGAGGCTCTAGCTAGAGGCTGGTCAGTTCCCCGTCTTGAACAGCTGATTAAATCCGTACTCCAAGCACCTCCTCATCTGGATCTCCCACTCTGGGCCATTGTGAACCTGCCATAATCACCTCAGGTCCAGGTGTCAGACAAGCAGGGACAGCCCTATGTGCCATAACCTGCTAGTATTATTCCAATCCTCAGCCTACTTGTCCTGCCTTGCCCTTTCCTTCCCACACCTCTCCCCTCCCTCTGACTTATGATGAACCCTGGAGCTTCCCCGAGTAATTCTGCATAGCATGTCACTTTCTCTCCCAGGGAACTGTGAGTTTAACAAAAATGTAAAACTCTGGTTTCTCTCCTGATCTGCCTCTGGCTTCACCCCCTGTGCCTCACCAAAGGTAAAATGGTTAAAACACTAAACAATCCTGCAATTTGGGCAGGGTTCAACGGGGGCATCCCATCTCTGTTCCATGCAGCACCATCCAGGGTGCTCAAAGCCTGGGTGATAGACAATCTGAAGGTTCACTTACTCATTCACATGTCTGATAGTTGATGCTGGCTTTCAGCTAGGACCTTAGCTGGAGATGTGTCTGGATTGTTTACATGTGGACTTGCCATGTGACTGCTAGATGTGGGAGGGTTAAATGTTTTAGGTAAGTCACTTAGTAGGTATAATTCTGGACTTGAGCATAGACTGGGTTCCAAAGATAAGCATCTCAAAGGAGTGTCAACTGAAAACTGTATCATCTTTTCTAACCTAGCCTTACAAGTCATTCAGCATCATTTCTACTGCATTGTAACCATTAAAATGAGTCATGAAGGCTGGCCTCTATTTTGATGAAAGAAGTGTCAAAGAATTTGTGGACAGAATGTCTACCCCTTGATGAACTTGCCATCATTGACCCTGCCATATCGTCTTGTCTTAAAAATCTGGTCCTTGGATTCTCAAAGCTCCCAGAAAATAGTCCCTAGATTTTCTAAACCTTATGAGAGCTCTGAGGACCTGTGAAGGTCTTTAAAAAGTATGCAGTTCCACTTCTCATCAAACTACCTGGCAGATGGTCACCTGGATCAGGTTTAAATGTTTTAAATGACAACAAGGTAGGTCAACACTTCTCAAGCTGCCCATTTTCACTGTGAACAGCTCTGCTAAAATATTTTTCTTTTTTTTATAATTTTATTTATTTATTTGCAAGAGAAGGGGGGGTTCACACAGAGGTAGGGGGAGAAGAAGGGTCCCCGCTGAGCAGGAGCTCCAATGTGGGGCTCAATCCCAGGACCCTGGGATCATGACCTGAGCCAAAGCAGACACTTAACTGACTGAGCCACCCAGGCACCCCTAGAATATTTTTCCTTACCATAATCTACCTTCGCTTAAACATTCCAAGTCGTGATTTCATTTGTAGCTATAGGATTATACAGAATAAATCTAATCCCTGTTGGTCATGATAGTCTTTAGATACTGGAAGACAAACTGTCACATCTCCTTAAATCTTCTCTTTTTCAAGGTTAATAGCTCTAGTTTCCTTAGCTATTTCTTATAGAATGGGGGCTTGTAAGATCTTTCCTTAACCCTATTTTTAAACTGAGAACAATGATTTAAATTTATTCTAATTCAATCTCATGTTTTAGAGTCTCCGTTCAAGTTTCCTACCTGTTCTGATCTTTTCAAATTTTAGTTGTCTGAATCTCAAGCTTGTCTAATCTGAAAATTCTCTATATATAATATATAACTATACATAATTATATATATATATGTATACACACAGAGAGATACACATATCTTGTTAGTTCATTAATTAAAATGCTAAAGAAAACTTTAATTTACACCAGCAACTGAAAAAAGATTTATTCATCAATTCTCAACTAGCTATGCTTGGATCCAAGCATATTGAATTTTGTTTGTTTGCTAAATATTTTTCAATATTTGTTTCTTAAATATCTTTCAATATAAAATATACTATGGTTTATAATAGTATTCTGATCCTCCATCTTACTTATTCTATTTTTAAAAGGAAATAAATTTTATGACCCTATTTAACAAATATTTAATAAATGCCCAAATGCATTCATTACTATCCTAGGCACTTAACACAGCAATGACAAAATAGACAAGGTTTTTGCTTTCCACAGAAGAAAACAGATAAGCAAATAGTCAAAAAATGAATAAGATCATGGCAAAAAGTGATAAATACCTGGGGTAGTGGGTAAATGAATCTACTTTAGTGTGAATAATCAGAGAAGACCTCTAGGAAGGGATAAGAAGTTTAGGTGAGACCTAAATAAAATAATCAGCCCTGCAAGTATCTGGAATCATGATATAACAGAAAAAAATAGTGCATACAAAGATGCTATGGCCATATTTGAGAAACAAAGGGATGAAAAATGTGACTGTAGATAATGCTTGAGGCAGAGAGTGGTACAAAATAAGATTGGACACATAGGCAGAGGTTACCATTTAGGACCCCCAAGGCCATTATAAGGTATTCAACTTTTGTTCCCATGCAAATAGGTGAGCAGGTGATGAAGTTAGAGAAGTCCCCAAGGCTGCCCTCACTCCTGACACCAATTAAAAGTTCAGGGATCCCTGAGACCACCATCACTAGATCCTCACCTCGGAGGATCAAAATCTATCTTTCAGGTAGTAATTTCAGTATATACAGGTTTTAGTTAATTTCACTTATTCAAAAAATAATTTATCAGTTGCCTACTGTCTGCCTGCAAGGTGCCCTGTATTCACCAACGAAGACAGCAAGCAATGGTATCCACCCAGCTGGAGTGGACTGCCCCCTACTATATAAGCCAATAAGAAATTCACAGGGGTGCCTGGGTGGCTGAGTCATTAAGCAGCTGCCTTCAGCTCAAGTCACAATCCTGGGATCCTGGGATCGAGCCCCACATTGGGCTCCCTGCTCAGTGGGGAACCTGTTTCTCCCTCTGCCTGCCCACCCCGCTTGGGCTCTCTCTCTCTCTTTCTTTCTGTCAAATAAACAAATAAAATCTTTAAAAAAAAAAAAAAGAAATTCACAAATTTAATCACCAAACAAATAGATCTGAATAAATATTCAACTACTCAGTAGCTCTATAGCTATAAGCAAATTATTGAATTTCTCTGGACCATAATTTTTTACTCTGACAAATGAGACTAACATCATTCGCCTGTAAGGGTTGTTGTGAAGCATAAATGAGAGAAAGAATTCATGTAAAGTGCCTGATCTGTAGCCGACTATTAGTTCCCTTTTGATGGTTAAGTAATTTGACCTAAAGTTTGCATGCCTGTCCCTAATACCCTTCTCTTTTCTAAAGCCAAGATAGAGTGCAAAATTCTAAATATGACATTTAAAGTAATGGGATCATAGGCTTCCTGAGATAAAGAATATCAATTGTTGGGGCGCCTGGGTGGCTCAGTGGGTTAAGCCTCTGCCTTCGGCTCAGGTCATGATCTCAGGGTCCTGGGATCAAGCCCCACATCGAGCCCCACATTGAGCCCCGCATCAGGTTCTCTGCTGGGCAGGGAGCCTGCTTCCCCCTCTCTCTCTACCTTCCTCTTTGCCTACTTGTGATCTCTCTCTGTCAAATAAATAAATGAAATCTTTTTTTTTTTTAAAGAATATCAATTGTTACAGTCAATTAAAAGATTCCAAATCCACAGTCCTAGTCTCATTTTTCTTCATGACTTTTGGAAATGCATGTCATGGTAGTCAGTCTCCATGATGGCTCCCAATGCCCCCCATCTCCTGGTTTTCATACCCTTCCACTTATAATAGGCCTGATCTGTGTAATCAGAGAATATTGTGAAAGTGACAGTGTGTGACTTCCGAAGTTAGGTCATAAACATTGTGAATTCTAACCTGCTCTTTCTTGGATCACTCACTTTGAGAGCAGTCAGCTGCTGTATAATGGGGGTACTCTATTAGCCCTATGTGGAAGTCCTCACAGCAAGAAGACTTACCAAGAGCCAGAACCAACTTGACATCCTGTGGGAGCAAATCCTATAGCCCCAGAATAGCTTTCAGTGCACCCAACATCCTGACTGCAACTTCATGGGAGACCCTGAGTCAGAACCACCCAGCTAAGCCACTCGGTGTAATATAAGAAGTGTTTATTGTTTTAAGTTGCTGAGGGCCATCTCAGAGGAGGGTTTCAGGGTAATTTGTAATGCAGCAAGAGATAACAAATAGATGTGTAATAGGCCACTTGAATAGCCAAAAACAGATAACCAAGTGTTTCCAGAGGCTCAAACACGATGAAAGACATGTCTCTTTTGTTTTTCAATACACATCAAGAGTTTATTTTCAGATGGTTGTGTTGTTGTTATTTTTTGCTTTTTGGCTTTGGTTTATGTGTTACTAGCACAAAAGTACTGGTATAATAAAAGGCAGGTACTCTGATAATGAAAAACTAGGGCCTAAAAATGTTAGAAGTGTTTCAAAGGAACTAGCCCTAATCTTGTAAATATAATTTATTATCTCACCAGCAAAGAAGGCAGAAATGCAGTTCTTAGTTTAGAGAGTTCAGAAGAATACATTGTGGACTCCTCTTGAAATATGGATATAAAACAGCCCACCAACAAACCCTGCTTCCCTCCTACAGGCATAGCTCTATGCATTTGGCAGCAGAGTCATTCATATGCCGTAATGTTATCTGACTAAGTTATACCTCCCCAAATTAAACAAGGCAAACAGTTTATCTTCATGAAAAATGAAGATTAAAAGTTGACCTTAAAAAACCTGAGGACTGGGGTGGAGTATTGGGAAATAGATGAACATAATTTTCCATAAAAATGTATCTCCCTAGCTAAATTTAATTTATATTAGGTTCCAAGAGATTAAATAAAGTCATAATTTTTAAATTCCTCTATTATTCTCTTCTTTTTTACACTTTCCTTTCAAATCTTCTCCACTGCATATTCCATATACCTACATCCATACTCACTGGCACGCCCTTCCCCACAAACACACCTTTTTCTTCTTTACAATTACTGTAAATTTCTGTAGCTCAACAAAGGAAGGCTGAAAAATCTAAATTACTTGGTCACAGTCAATATCTGAAGGAAAAGTAAGCCTAAAGTTAAATTTAAGCAAAAATCTGCATCCCCAAAAGCAGAGACTTAAAGTAGACCTTATTTTAGTTCCAGTAAAAGACGCCATATCCCTTTGGTTCTTTTTAAACTGGTTTCCATGTTTACAGAAGTAGGCTGCTTAGTTCTGCACATCCCAGGAGGATAAGCTAATCCTGTACCTGCTATTTACACAGTCACATTCCCATCACTGAGCCAGAGTCCTGAGCTGCCCAAGAGAATTTTCCTACAGGCCCTTCAAAACTAGCAGCTGGCACAGCAAATCTTAGAGCCTTGCTCACAGAGAAGGTATTCTGAAGTTGCTACGAAGTACTTAATTCAATAAAAATTACAGCCTAAAATTTAGTTTGGAAAACTTCCTTTCAATATAAGAAACAAATAGAATAAAGAATGAGAGATTTTCATTCTGATTCAAAGACACCATCCTTAAATTCCATTCTACTAATCAAGGTTTTTTTTTAAATATTCAGTTCCATTTCTTAATCTCAGCTGTCACCCAACACCAAAAATTATTTTAACAAAGTACTCTAATTGCCACTTAGTTTCTCTTATTTACCTTTAGGTAAAATTTAGATTAAACTATTTGGAACATGGGGACTTAAATGTCATTCTGCAACATTTCAGAATCTTTTTTTTTTCTTTCACTATAATAATTCAAAATCTTAATCTCCTTTTAATCATTAGCTCATTCACTCAAGTCTCTTATTCAAAGCTTTTATTCCCACTTTATTATTACTAATATATAAACAAGTGGATAGGATTGAGATGAAATGCAAAAAAATCGAAACAAGGGCATCACTCAGAAGATGGTAGAGTAGGATGATTCTGAGTTTACCACCTCCCACGGACACACCAAGGTTACAACTGCATGTATTGCAGCTCACTCTGAAAATGTGAAGGCTAGCAGAATAGATCATCAATAGCTGAAATCATAAAGAGTAGGCCACACTGAAAGGGTCAAAGGTGTAGAGACACTGTTGGGAACAAAACCCCCAGCAGGGCTACCCACACACAGGAAAGACATCACAAACACACGGGACAGTGAAGGGATCAAACCTCACACCAGGCATCCCTGGCTGGAAAACCCATAATGACTGGCTTTGAAAATCAGCTGGGCTAAACTTCTGGAGGTTTAAAAATCAGCAGGGGTTCACTCAGGAAGAGCCAGAGATCTATAAGAAACTGAATCTGTGCTCTCCAAGAGGCAGCACTATATCACTCAGTCTGAGACCCAGACCAGAAGGAGACATTTGAGAAGTACCTAGGTAATATTTAAAAAGATTTATGGACTAATTTTAGGACATAGGCCAGATGGTCAGAGATCTGCAGGAACTTTCTCTGGGAACAGAAGTGCTGGTGGATACCAATTGCTCTTGCCCTCCTTCAACCTAGCTAGCTAGATGCTTGTGGGAGCCAATGCTGAAACTATCCATCAAACTTGCTAGCACCACTTGCCCCACCCCAGCAATCTCCTGTGGATCCAAATGCCTAGGCAGGCACCCCTCCCAAGTTGCTCCCACCCCACCATACCTAATGGACAACCCCTGCCAGGACCAATGTCCCTGCAGAGCAACTCCTGCTTTGGGGAAGGAGGAACTAGTCCCACCCAAAAATGCAAACTTTGTTGTTATAGTCCAACCTCTCAGCCAGCTACACTACGGAAAAACCCTGTCCACCAGTGTACCCACAGCAGTCAAGGCAATTCACTGCAGTCAGCTGAACTGAGAATTAGCCCCACCCACCAGCATGCCTGCTATAGGTACAGCTGGACCTCACAGGCAGCCACTGGTGGGCCCACCAGCGCACTCAGAGCAGTTGTGGCCAGTGATTATTGAGAAACAGACTGAGAGGCAGCCCCAACAACAAAAATATCAGCAGCAGCTATAAGCTAGTCAGAACAGAAGGACACATACAGTCCACAGAGGGGCACACCTGGAGTCCCTGGTTCTGGTGACCAGGAGGGAATAATGCACCAGGGCACCCCAAGACATTTTCTACATAAGGGCACTACTTTTAAGAGTATGAAAGGTAGACCTACCTAATACATAGAAACAAACACAGAGAGTGAGACAAAATGTAAAGACAGAGGAATGTTTTTCAAATGAAAGAACAAGACAAACCCCAGAAAAAGAGCTCAACAAAACAGAGATAAACAATCTACCTGATAAAGAGTTCAAAGTAATGTTCATAAAGACACAAAGCAGGCTTGAGAGAAGAGTGGATAAACTCAGTGAGACATTCCACAAAGAGATAGAAAATATAAAAAAGAACCCATCAGAGCTGAAGAATATACTAACTGAAATGAACAGTTCACTAAAGGGAATCAATAGCAATTAGAGAATGCAGAACAACAAATCAGTGATCTGGAAGACAGAACAATGAACAGAACAGTAGAAGACCAAACTGAACAGCAAAGAAAAAAGAATACAAAAAAATGAGGATAAATTAAGTGAGTTCTAGAGCAATGTCAAGCATACTAACAGTCCCATGATAGAAGTCCCATAAGGAGAAGAGAGAGAAAAATAGACAGATAACTTATATGAAGAAATAATAGTTAAAACCTCCCTTACTTAGAGAAGGAAACAGATGTCCAGATCCAGGAAGCACAAGAAACCCAACACAAGATGAACCCAAGAAGGTGCACAGGATATATAACAATTAAATTAGCAAAGTTTAAAGACAAAGTGAGCATCTTAAAAGCAGCAAGTGCAAAGCAAACAGGGAAAGCCCATATGGCTATTACCTGATTCTTCAATAGAAACTTTACAGGCCAGAAAGCAGTTCTATGATATATTAAAAGTGATGAAAGGAAGAATCCTATAACCAAGAATACTCTACTTGGCAAGGCTATCATTCAGAATTGAAAGAGAGATAAAGAGTTTCCCAGATATATGAAAGGTAAAGGAATCCAATGCCATTAAAGCAGCTTACATTTTATAAAGAACATCTTCAAGTGGAAAAAGAAGACCATAACTATAAGTTAAAAAAAAAAATTATGAAAGGAAAAAATTTCATGAGTAAAAGCAAATATAGGCCTAACTCAAGAAATAAGAAAAGTTTCAAGTAAACAATATAAATATACATCTAAAGGAAATAGAAAAAAAAAAATAAAGTCCAAAGCTAATAGAAGGAAGGAAAAAATAAGGAACAGAGTGGAAATAAATGGAAGAGAAGTTAAGAAAAAGAAAAAAGACCAAAAAAGAAAAAAGATCAATGAAATAAAAAGCTGGTTTTTTGAAAAGATTAAAAAAAAAACCCAAAACTGATAAACCTTTAGCCTAAACTAAAGAAAAAAGAGAGAAATAAAATAAAATCAGAAATGAAATGTAGATGTTACAACTAACACCACAAAAATACAAGAATTATAAGAGACTACTACAAAAAAATATGGGTCAACAAATTGGACTACCTAGAAGAAATGGCTAAATCCCTAGAAACATACAAACTTACAAGAAATAAAAGACATCCAGATTGGCAGGAAAGAAGTAAAACTGTCACTATCTGCAAATGAAATGATACAATACATAGAAAATCCTAAAGAATCCAGAAAAAAAAACTATTAGAATAATAAATGAATTTAGTAAATTTGCAGTATACAAAATTAATATACAGGAATCTGTTACTTTCTATATACTAATAACAAAGTAGTGGATGGAGAAATTAAGAAAACAATCCCATTTATAATTACATCAAAAAGAACAAACTATCTAAGAATTAATTTAACCAAGGAGGTGAAAGAGCTGTACTCTGAAAAAATGTAAACACTGATGAAAGAAATTGAAGACAATGGATACAAATGGAAAGATATACCATACTAATAGATTGGAAGAATTAATACTGTTAAAATGTCCACCTTACCCAAAGCAATCTACAGGATCAATGCAATTCCTATCAAAATACCAAGAGTATTTTTCACAGAACTAAAACAAATAATGCTAAAATTTATATGGAACTACAAAAGACACCAAATAGCCAAAGAAATATTGAGAAAGAAAAACAAAATTAAAGTATTACAATCTCACATTTCAAGATACACTGCAAAGCTACAATAATCTACAGTAATCACAGTACTGACACAAAAACAAACACATAGGTCAACAGAACTAGATAAGAAGCCCAGAAATAAACCCACACTTCTATTGTCAATTAATCTATGACAAAGAAAGCAAGAATATACAATGGGGGGAGGGGCAATCCCTTCAATAAACGTGTTGGAAAACCTGGAAAGACAGCTACATGCAAAAGAATGAAATATCACATTCTTGCATCACACACAAAAATAAATTTGAAATGGAGTAAAGACCTAAATGTAAGACATGAAACAATAAAACTCCTTAAAAAAAAGTAGGCAGTAACATGGTGGACATCAGCCTTAGCAACATTTTTCTAGATAGGTCTTCTCAGGCAAGGGAAACAAACAAACAACAACAAAAAAAAGCAAACTATTGAGATCACACCAAAATTAAAAGCATTTGTACAGCAAAAGAAACCATCAACGAAATGAAAAGGCAATCTGCTGAATGCAAATTATATGTGTTAAGGGATTAATATCCAAAATATATAAAGAACTCACACAACTCAACACCAAAAAAATGGGCAAAGGACCTGAATAGACAGTTTTCCAAAGAGGACATACAGATGGCCAGCAAACCCAATCAAAATATTCTCCATATCATTAGTCATCAGGGAAATGCAAATCAAAACCACAATGAGATACCACCTCATACCAGTCAGAATGGTTATCAAAAAACAAGAAATAACAAGTGTCAGTGAGGATGTGGAGAGTAAGGAATCTTTATGCACTCTTTGGTGGAAATGTAGATTAGTGTAGCCACTGTAGAAGACAGTATGGAGTTTCCTCAAAAAATTAAAGATAGAAACCCATATCATCCAGTAATTCCACTTCTGGGTATTTACCTAAAAAAAATGAAAACACAAATTCAAAAAAATATATGCAACCCTATGCTTACTTCAGCATTATTTACAATAGCCAAACCATAGAAGCAACCCAGTATCTATTGATAGATGAATTGATAAAGATGATGTGGTATACATATGCAACAGAATATTATTCAGCCATTAAAAAGGATGAGATCTTGACATTTACAGCAACATGAATGGACATAGAGGGTATTATGCTACGTGAGATAATTCAGACAGATAAACACAAATACCATAGGATTTCACTTTCATGTGGAATCTAAAACACAAAACAAATGAGCAAACAAAATTAAAAATATAAAGAAGTGGGAGGGGAAGATGGCAGAGAATTAAGATACCCTGTTTCAACCGGTCCCCTAAAGTGAGTTGTTTATCTACCAGAACACTCTGAACACCCATGAAATCAGCCAGGATATAGGATTATACACTTTTGGATCTCTACGAGGGCAGAAGACTCCAGTGAGAGGTAAAGAGGAATGAGAATTGAACTGATATCAGAGGATAAACAGAAGGGGGAGGGAGCCACCAGAAGTGACCCTTGAAAAATAATACCCCAATACGAGAGTGCCCTGTGATGGGGAACCAGCATTAACTTGGAGTCTGGTTAAAAGCACTTAGAAAGAGCAAAAGATCTTAAGGGGCAACTGGTGGAATTGGGTGGTCACGAGCATGAGCTTAAGCCCACAGACCCAGGACGGCCACCGCAGGTGCCACCTGTGCCAGAGAGAGTGCAGCGAAGCCTACAGGCCATGGTCCCTGAGCCCCCAGGGCTTTCTGCTGCTTGCATCACACTGCCAGGTGCACTTCCCACCAGCACACGTGAGAGAGTCTGGTGTGGACACCAGCTGGTGCTCTCTAGAACCACAGCCTTTTGCACTCTGCACGTGCACTGTGTGACCAGGGCCTGAACTGCGCTCCCCACCCTCCCCTAAGAGAGATCCACACAGGCGCTGGCCAGTGTTCTCTAAAACTTGCTGAGAATCTGAACACTCCCAGCCCAGGCTTGAAAATCTCAGTGCACTATCTCTGGTTGGGATCTGGGGCAGTCTGGACTCCAGACAGTCCCAGCAAAGGCAGCCACTGGAAGTGGGCTCCCTGGAGCAATATCGCTTGTGGTTTTGGCATGGGGGTGCAGAGACAAGCGAGTGCATTGAGCAACCCCTGAGACAGTGGCTGGGGACATGCACTGCCTGTGGGAGGTTGCAAGGCTCAGAGGAGTTTGGGGGGGGGGGGGGGGTTCTGTATTCTGGACCACCCAGAGGGGAGCAGACTGAGGCTTCTCTCTGAGTTCTGGGTGCAGTTTGCTTTCCACTAAACCTCAGAAAAGCTGCAAAAAGCCACCAAAGGACAAAAACCTCCAGAGAACAAAAGCCCGAAAAACCGGTTTTCACAGAGCCCAGCCCCTTGATAGGGAGCAGGAGGACTCAACCCAAGCAAGACTGCCTGAAAAACAATGCAGCAGGACCCTCCCCCATGAAGCCAGCCAAAAGAAGAGAGGACAACCATCACAGGGTCTCCATAAAACTGTAAAACCCCAGTATCAGGTGAAAAGAAGATATTAAGCTCCTGGTATTGCTCCCAAACTTGTATATTTCATAGATACAACTTTTATTTTTATTCTCGTTCTTTTAAAAATTTTTTAACCTATTTACAATTACAACGAGAGGCTCAATGCAACAAATTCCATAATAACCTTTTAATTGAACTTTTTTCATACATATACCTGGGTTTTCCTTTTGCTTTTCTATTTTTTTAATATCCATATAGCTTCAAGGTAATCTTCTTTTCCTAATGAATACTACCCCTATATATAAACCAGTTTTAATCTCCCTTTATTTTTGGAAAGTTGAGTCCTTTAACGAAGATATCAAGATACACCCAGTAGGAATCAAAATAAACTTCCTCGCCCACATTGAGGACTTATAACCACCCTCCCAACTTTTTCTTCTGTCAGTGTTTCTGTGTATTTGTTTTTGTCCTGGTATTATATAAATCTTATATTTGGGGTTCATTTTGGCTGGGTTCTTTTTTTTTTTTTCTTGTCATTTACTTTTGTCAATCTTTCTGTTTGTCTGTTTTTGTTTGTATACCTTATAAATCTTATCTTTGGGGCCCATTCTGGCTGGGTCTTCTCTCTGTCTCTCTCTCTTTTTTTTCTGTCTCTCTCTTTCTCTCTCTCTTTTTTCTTTTCTCTTTCTTTTTGGTGATGACTTCCAATCGCTCAGAAGCATTCCAGGGTATACCTTACCTGGATCCCGGTTGATATATTCAGCTACATATCCCCTCAATCACCTCTCACCAAAGTGACTTGGAGGAGGAATGCCCAATAGAGGAAAAATACAGAAACTGTGCCCTCTCCACCAGAGTTATTAGATATTCACATAAACAGTATTTTGGAAAGGGAATTCAGGGTAACAGTTATCCGGGCAATGGCTAGGTTGGAGAAAACCATTAACAACAACATGGAATCAATTAGGGCAGAAGTGAAAGCCACCCGGGAAGAAGTGAAAAATGCTATCAATGAGATCCAATCTAATCTCAATTCTCTAACAGCTAGGGTAACCAAGGCAGAACATAGAATCAGTGATCTAGAGGACAAACTGATAGAGGAAAAGGATCAGGAGGAGGCCTGGAACAGCTTAGAAACCATGAAAACAGAATTAGGGAAATAAACAACGCTGTGAAACCTCCAGAGTCAGAATTATTGGGATCCCTGAGGGGGAGGAGAAAGAAAGAAAACTAGAAGATACAGTAGAACAAATTCTCCATGAAAATTTTCCCAATCTGGGGAATGGAACCAGCATTCGTGTCCTAGAAGCAGAAAGATCACCCCCCAAGATCATAGAATCTAGAAAGACCTCAACTCACCTCATTGTAAAACTGATGAATCATAATTTTAGACAGGAGCTCTTGAGAGCAGCTAGGGGCAGAGATTCCTTACGTACAGAGGAAGGTCCATCAAAATAATGTCAGACCTGTCCACAGAAAACTGGCAAGCCAGAAAGGGCTGACAAGACATATTCAGGGCGCTAAATGAGAAGAACATGCAGCCAAGAATACTTTATCCAGCAATGCTGACATTCAAAAATGGACAGAGAGATAAAGAGCTTCCAAGACCAGCAAGATTTAAAAGAGTATATGACCACGAAGCCGGCACTAGAAGAAATATTAAGGGGGGTTCTATAAAAGAAGAAAGAACCCAAGACTGTCATAGAACAGAAATATACAGAGACAATCTATAGAAACAAGGACTTCACAGGCAACATGATATCAATAAAAACATATCTTTCAATAATCATTCTCAATGTGAATGGCCTAAATGCTCCCATAAAACAGCACAGGTTGCAGATTAGATAAAACAGGACCTGTCCATATGTTGTCTACAAGAGACCCATTTTGAACCCAAGGATACATCCAGACTGAAAGTGAAAGGATGAGAAAGAATCTTTTATACCAATGGGTCTCAAAATAAAGCTGGGGTAGCAATTCTCATATTAGATAAATTAGATTTTTAACTAAAGACTGTAGTCAGAGATAAAGAAGGACACTACATCATTCTTAAAGAGTCTATCCACCAAGAATATCTAACAATTGTAAATATTTATGCCCCCAATACAGGAGCAGCCAACTACATAAAACAACTGTTAATCAAGATAAAGAGTCATATTGGTATGAATACATTAATAGTAGGGGATCTTAACACACCACTCTCAGTAATAGACAGATCATCCAATCAGAAAATCAATAAACAAGAGAATTGAATGACATACTGGACCAGATGGACCTCATAGATATATACAGAACATTCCACCCTAAAACAACAGAATACTCATTCTTTTTGAGTGCACAGGGAACTTTCTCCAGAATAGACCACATATTAGGTCACAAATCAGGGCTCAACTGATACCAAAAGATTGAGATTATTCCCTACATATTCTCAGACCACAATGCTTTGAAACTGGAACTCAACAGCAAGAAAAAGTTTGGAAGGAATTCAACCTTTGGAAGCTAAAGACCACAATGCTTAAGAATGTTTGGATCAACCAAGAAATCAAAGAAGAACTTAATTCATGGAAACCAATGAGAATGAAGACACTTTGGTCCAAAACCTATGGGATACAGCAAAGGTGGTCCTAAGGAGGAAATACATAGCCATCCAAGCCTCCCTCAAAAAAATTTAAAAAACCAGAATACACCAGCTCTCTTTACAAAAGAACAGGAGAATCTACAACAAAATAAGCCAACCCCACACGCAAGAAGGGAAATAATCAAGATTAGAGCAGAGATCAATGAGATAGAAACTAGAGACATGGTAGAATACATCAATAAAACTAGAAGCTGGTTTTTGAAAGAATCAATAAGATCGATAAACCATTGGCCAAACTAATCCAAAAGAAAAGAGAGAGAACACAAATTAATAAAATTATGAATGAAAAGGGAGAGATCACGACAAACACCAAGGAAATAGAAACAATCATCAGAAATTATTATCAACAGTTATATGCCAATAAGTTAAGGAACCTACACAAAATGGATGCATTCCTGGAAACCTATAAACTTCCAAAACTGAATCAGGAAGAAATTGACAACCTGAATAGACCAATATCTAGTAACAAGATTGAAGCAGTGATCAAAAACCTCCCAAAAAACAAGAGCCCAGGACCTGACAGATTCCCTAGGGAATTCTACCAAACATTCAAAGAAATAATACCTGTTCTCCTGAAGCTGTTTCAAAAAATAGAATCAGAAGGAAAACTTCCAGACTCTTTTTATGAAGCCAGCATTACCCTGATCCCCAAACCAGGCAAAGACCCCACCAAAAGGAGAATTTTAGACCAATATCCCTAATGAATATGGATGCTAAGATTCTCAACAAGATCCTAGCTAATAGGATCCAACAGTACATTAAAAAGATCATCCATCATGACCAGGTGGGATTTATCCATGGGATGCAAGGGTGGTTCAACATTTGCAAATCAATCAATGTGATAGAACAAATCGATAAGAGAGAAGAACCATATGTTTCTCTCAATTGATGTAGAAAAAGCATTTGACAAGATACAATTCCTGTTCCTGGTTAAAACGATTCTAAGTATAGAGATAGAGGGAACATTCCTCAACTTCATAAAATCTATCTATGAAAAACCACAGCCAATATCCTCCTCAATGGGGAAAAGCTGACAGCCTTCCTTTTGACATCAGGAACCCAACAAGGATGCCCAGTCTCACCACTCTTGTTCAACATAGTACTGGAAGTCATAGCAACAGCAATCAGACAACAAAAAGAAATAAAAGGTACTCAAATTGGCAGTGTAGAAGTCAAACCCTCTCTCTTCGCAGATGACATGATACTTTATATGGAAAACCCAAAAGACTCCACCCCAAACTACTAGAACTCATACAGCAATTCAGTAATGTGGCAGGTTACAAAATCAATGTACAGAAATATGTTGCTTTCTTAGACACTAACAATGAAAATATAGAAAGGGAAATTAGAGAATCAGTTCCATTTACTATAGCACCAAGAACCATAAGATACCTGGGGATAAATCTAACCAAAGAGGTAAAGGATCTGTACTCGAAGAACTACAGAACATTCACGAAAGAAACTCAAGAAAACACAAAAAGATGGAAGACCATTCCACGCTCATGGATCAGTAGAATAAACATTGTTAAAATGTCTATACTGCCTAGAGCCATCTATACTTTCAATGCCATCCCAATCAAAATGCCACTGGCATTTTTCAAAGAGCTAGAACAAACAATCTTAAAATTTATATGGAACCAGAAGAGACCCCAAATTGCTAAGGAAATGTTGAAAAAGAAAAACAAACCTGGGGGCATCACGTTGCCTGATTTCAAGCTTTACTACAAAGCTGTGATCACCAAGACAGCATGGTACTGGCACAAAAAAAAGGACACATAGACCAGTGGAACAGAGTAGAGAGCCCAGATATGGACCCTCAACTCTATGGTCAAATAATCTTAAACAAAACAGGAAAAAATATACAGTGGAAAAAAGACAGTCTCCTCAATAAATGGTGCTGGGAAAATTGGACAGCTAAATGTAGAAGAAAGAAGCTCGACCATTCTCTTACACCATACACAAAACTTGAAATGGATAAAAGACCTCAACATGAGGCAGGAATCTATCAAAATCCTAGAGGAGAACATAGGCAGTAACCTCTTCGACATCGGCCACAGAAACTTCTTTCAAGATATGTCTCCAAAGGCAAAGGAAACAAAAGCAAAAATGAACTTCTGGGACTTCATCAAGATCAAAAGTTTCTGCACAGCAAAGGAAACAGTCAACAAAACAAAGAGGCAACCCACAGAATGGGAGAAGATATTCACAAATGACACCACAGACAAAGGGCTGATATCCAAGATCTATAAAGAACTCCTCAAACTCAACACACACAAAACAGATAATCACGTTGAAAAATGGGCAGAAGGCATGAACAGACATTTCTCCAAAGAAGATATAGAAATGGCTAACAGACACATGAAAAAATGTTCATCATCATTTGCCATCAGGGAGATTCAAATCAAAACCACATTGAGATACCACCTTACACCAGCTAGAATGGCCAAAATGAACAAGACAGTAAACAACGTGTGTTGGAGAGGATCTGGAGAAAGGGAACCCTCTTACAATGTTGGTGGGAATGCAAGTTGGTGCAACCACTTTGGAAAACAATGTGGAGATTCCTTAAGAAATTAAAAATTGAACTACCCTATGACTCTGCAATTGCACTACTGGATATTTACCCCAAAGATACAGATGTAGTGAAAAGAAGGGCCATCTGTACCCCAATGTTCATAGCAGCAATGGTCACAGGCCAAACTGTGGAAAAACCAAGATTCCCTTCAACAGATGAATGGATAAAGAAGATACAGTCCATATATACAATGGAATATTGTGCCTCCATCAGAAAGGATGAATACCCAACTTTTGTATCAACATGAATGGGACTGGAAGAGATTATGCTGAGTGAAAGAAGTCAAGCAGAGAGAGTCAATTATCATATGGTTTCACTTACTTGTGCAGCATAAGGAATAACATGGAGGACATTGGGGGATGGAAAGGAGAAGTGAGTTGGAGGAAATTGGAGGGGGCAATGAACCATGAGAGACTGTGAACTCTGAGAAACAACCTGAGGGTTTGGGAGGGGAGGGGTGTGGGGGTTGGGTGAGCCTGGTGGTAGGTATCAAGGAGGGCACATATTGCAGGGAGCACTGGGTGTGGCGCATAAACAATGAATTCTGGAACACTGAAAAGAAATAAAATAAAATGAAAAATATATATATAAAGCAACAATGGGGTATCGCTACAAACCTACTACAATGGCCAAAATGCGAAACACTGACAAAACCTGTTTGCAAAGATGTGGAGCAACAAAAGCTCTTATTTGTTGCTGGTAGGAATGCAAAATGATACTACTACTTTGGAAGATAGCTTGGCAGTTTTTTACTAAACTAAACATTTGATCCACCAATCTCACTCTTTGGTACTTACCCAAAGGAGCTGAAAATTTATGTCTGCATGAAAACCTGCACACAGATGTTTATAGCAGCTTATTCATAATTATTGAAATGTAAAAGCAATCAAGATGTCCTTCAGTAGATGAATGGATAAACCAAGTCCACCCAGACAATGGAATATTATTCAGTGTTTAAAAGATCAAACAAACAAACAAAAGACATGAAGGAACTTTAAATGCATATTACTAAGTGAAAGAAACGAATATGAAAAGTTACATACTATATGACCTAAACTGTATGACATTCTGGAAAAGGCAAAACTATGGAGACAATAAAAAGATCAGTGGTTGCTTTTGGTGGGAGTGCAGGGTGCCAAGGATGGCATGGGTTTGGGGGGGGGGGATGAAAAGGCAAAATACAGAGGATTACAGAGGATTTTTAGCAATTGTAGTACTGGGTATTATACCATAATGATGGGTACATGACATTATACATTTGTCTAAACCAGAGAATGTACATGAGCAAGAGTTCACCATAATGTTAAGTATGGACTTTGAGTGATCATAATGTGTCAATGTAGACTCATCAATTTTAACAATTGTACCACTCTGTGAGGGATATTGATAATAGGGGAAACTGTGAATGTGTGGGGGCAGAGGGTACATAAGAAATCTCTATACCTTCTTCTTAATTTTGCTGTGAATCCAAAACCACTCTTAAAAATATAAGGTCTTAAACAGGGGTGCCTGAGTGGCTCAGTAGGTTAAGTGTCTGCCTTCAGTTCAGGTCATGGTCCCAGAGTCCTGGGATTGAGTTCTGCATCAGGTTCCTTGCTTAGCAAGGAGCCTGCTTCTGCTTCTGCCTGCCACTTCCTCTGCTTGTGCTTGTGCTTTCTTGTTTGCTCACTCTTTCTCTGACAAATAAATAAAATATTTAAAAAATATAAGGTCTTACAAAATTGAAAAAAAGAAGAAGAAATTAAATTGCATTAGGGCAATTCAAACATCAAGTTCAAACATATAAGTAATACACATACTTAGCAAAGTGGCTGGGGCTACATTTAAGAAATGTTTTACCACTCCATCCTGTTAATTATATATTTAAAATATTAAAGTATTTGGGAGTGGAGAAAGAGGAATAGTGTGAGTCTGTTTTAGAACCTGCAAATCTTTCTTTGTTGGAGGAACAGGTGAAGTGTCATACAACATTGGAGATAATCAAATTTCTGATCTTTGATTAGAGATTTATTTATGAAGAATATTGTCAGTTTTACTTTTTATGCTTATCATTGACAAACTATAAGATAGGTCCACATCAAGGTTACTAGTTTTCACCATCACTCCAAATCATAGATTTAAAATGACTGGAACCATGCCCCATTCAGCCCATACACAGAATAAAACTCTTCCATATACTACTGTGTGTTTTTTTTTTTTTAAGGTATATGTGTTTAGATCTTTCTAAATCAGGATAAAATGCAGTTGGGGCAAATTGTCTTTTTAAACTTTCTATGAAGTCTGTTACAATAAAATCAAAAATTGGAGCTATGTTAAAATAGAAGACATTGTGATGAGGAATCACTGAAGTCCCTCGACTTTCTATTATAAATGTGGTTCTTCTTCTTCTTCCTTTTTTTTTTTTTTAAATCAAAGCCGAACCAACAAAGGAAGACCTGCAAATTCTAAAACAGAATCACAGAAAACTAGGCCATGTTAATAGCAATGCAGTGTAATCGGGTGCATCTAAAAGATGCTATTGTTCATATTTCCCATAGTTTGCTAAAATAACTCTCTGAATAGAGTGGCCATTCTCAGAGTCCCACACCATTCATAGTGCCACTTGGGCATAGGAGCAATCAAATTTGTCAAAATAACCTGGGGTTTTGACCTGGGGTTCAAAATGGCAAATCCATGAGATGTTTCCTACAGGTTTCAACAGTGAGAGAGTCCATCTCCACACCCAATAACTAAGGAATGGCCACCAAAATTCCCTGGGCAATGCTTCACAAACTGTACTGTGTATCACAACCATTTGGAGGACTTGAAACATACAGATTTCTGGGTCATATCCTCTGAATTTCATATTCAGTAAATCTGGAATGGTTTTTGAGAACACTTTTCCAGATAATAGTGACGCTGTTGGTCTGAGGAGCACGCTTTGAAAACAACAGTCTCAAAGAAGAGGCAGGGAAATAGCTAGCCCTCTATAAAACAGGCCACACTATATAAAATAGAGGTTTTCCCTAATAAAGTCACCTGGGGAACTTTAAAAAATCCTAATGCTCAGGCCACAACCCAGAACACTTAGAACTAGGGAAGAGGCACTACCACCGCACTCTCTTTCAAAGGTCCTCAAGTGATTCCATTATGCATTCATGCTAAAAGCCAATAAAGACCCACCCATATCATTGGTTCTCAAAGTTGGCTGCCCACTGGAATCACTAGGGAGAAAATTTTAAATACTGATGCCTGGTTCCCACTCTTGAATATTCTAGACATCAGGATTTTAAAAGTTCCCAGGTAGTGCTAACGTGCAACAAAACTTGGGAACAACTGGACCTTACCTAACTCAAATTTTCACATTATTAAAAAAAAAATGGTGGTGAGGATGGGGGCACCTGGGTGGCTCAGTCAGTTAAGCATCTGCCTTTAGCTTGGGTCATGATCCTAGGACCATGGGATTAAGTCCCCCATCACTTTCCCTCAGAGAGTCGGGTCCTCCTTCCACCTCTCTACCCTGCTCATGCTCTCACTCTCTCTCTCTCAAATAAATAAATAAAATCTTTGGGGAAAAAAATGAACATAAGTCATAAAGTCACCATAATGAATTTGGAGTTATGGAAGTAGTTTTTCCCAAGTTCAAGCAAGATTTTATTTATTTATTTATTTATTTATTTATTTATTTATTTATGAGAGAGCACACATGAGAGAAAGAGCATGGGGGCAGGTGTGGAGGAACAGAGGAAGAGGGAGAAGCAGACTCTTCGCTGAGCAGGGAGGCTGACGCAGTGATCCCAGGACCTTGGGATCATGACCCGAGCCAAAGGTAGTTGCTTACCTAACTGAGCCACCCAGGTGCCCCCCCCCCAAATTTAAGCATTCTAATGATAATTTTTTATTAGGCCACTACAAAGAATTTAAAAATAAAGAAGAAAAATATATATTAGTATGAATATATTTATAAAAGAAGTTAAAATTATGATTTTCTTCTAGGTATAATTCATATACAGAGCATTCACCTTTTTAAAAGTACAGTTCTATGACTTTTATAAATGCAGACACAATGAAGATATAAAACTGTTCCATCCCACTGAAATGTTCTCTTGTGCTCCAAAGCAGTTTTGATTTGACAACAGATCAGGATATTCTGCCTCACTACCTCCACCACCTGATCTCCAATTTGTTGCATGATTCTTTCTCTGTCTCAGCAAGGGAAGCTCCGCTACACTGAGGATGCAGAAATGAATGTGAAGTAATAATATAAGTTAGTATATATGTAGCTGATATTAAAATGGAATTGTATCAAATGTGACCAAATTTTAATCCATAATGCTATTTTTTAAAAGATGTCAATAAAAAAGACAGTCAACCTTGGAGGATGCTAAGGAACCAGCTCACTATTTTTGAAAACTGGTAAGTAGAGGGAAAGAAAAGAAGCATTCATTCTTGCTTTCTTGTTCCAACTGTACCACTGGATCACCAAAATAGTAGATGAGGGGAGTTTCCCTTAATTGAAGTAGAAGCAGCTCTGAAGCACTGGGATAGCATCATGTTGCAACTCTTAATGAACTGAGGAGAAATGAATGAGAGTCAAGGTAGCTGATATCCCCCAAAAGAGAGAAAATCATGCATTATGTACCTCCAAAAGGAAGAAAAGCACCCCCTCTGAAGTGTGTTTGCAAAAAAGAAAACAAACAAACAAAATTTGACTCTCTGATCAAGTCTCTGGATCCAACTCCCAATGGACAGGAAATAGAGGGGACATAAAAACAGGTTAAAATACAACATGAGAATGCAGTCAGCAAAAGCCAGACTATCGGAAACCACGGGAGAAATGACCCAGTTCCTTCAACAAATGAATGCTAAAAAAGAAAAAGATAGACAGCACTAGAGATGAGGTTTAAAAGAGACATAGAATATTATCCTAATCAAGTACAGGGTGTGGACCATATCTGCTAATTCAAACTTCAAAATTTATGATACATACATGAAAATCATCAATGTGAACACTGAGGCTATCCAACTTAGATTTAGATATAGGAACTGAAGGAGTCAATGCTATCTTCTAGTATGCTAATGGCATTTTAGTTATGTTTTTTAAAAGAGGGGTTTATCTTTTAGAAATATTTACTAAAATATTTATAGATGAATTGATATGACATCAGATATTTGCTTTAAAATAATACAATTGTGGGAAAAGTGAGTGGGGTAGAGGAGAAACAAGATTGGCCATAAGTTAACAATTCTCAAGCTTGGATAATAGGCACATAGGATTCATTATACTGTTTTGTCTACTTTTGTATATGGCTGATTTGCTACCATGAAAATAAAAGGCAAGAAAGATTTGATTTAAAATGTCCATAATAGCATTATTCCTAAGAGACTAAAGCTGGAAAAAAAATGCATCAATTAGTAAATGGATAAACAAAATGTGGTTTAGATTTTGAACAGTCGTGTTTTCATTTTCGTTTGTTTCCATGAATTTTTTTTCCATATATTTCAGTTCTTTCCAACATTCATCTTGTGATTGAGTTCTAATTTCAAAGCATCGTGGTCTGAAAATATGGACAGAATGATCCCAATCATTTGGCACTGGTTAAGACCTGATTTGTGATCCAGGATGCAATCTATCTTGGAGAATGTTCCATGTGCACTTGAGAAGAATGTCTATTCTGTTGCTTTAGGGTTGAATGTTCTGAATACATTTATGGAGTCCATCTGGTCCAGTGTGTCATTAGAAGCCCTTGTTTCCTTGTTGAACTTCTGCTTAGATGATCTGTCCATTGCAGTGAGTGGGGTGTTAAAGTTCCCTATTATTATTGTATTATTACAATGTGTTTCTTTGATATTGTTTTTAATTGGCTGCTCCCATGTTAGGGGCATAAATATTTATAATTGTTAGATCTTCTTGGTGGATAGACTATTTAAATATGATATAGTGTCTTCCCTCATCTCTTATTATAATCTTTGGTTTAAAAATCTAATTTGCCTGATATAAGGATTGCTGTCCCAACTTTCTTTTGATGTCCATTAGCATGGTAAATGGTTCTCCACACACTCACATTAAATCTGGAGGTGTCTTTGGATCTAAAATGAGTCTCTTGCAGACAGCATGTCCATGGGCCATGTTTTTTTATCCATTCTGATACCCTGTGTCTTTTGGTTGGGGCATTTAGCCCATTTACATTCAGGGTATTATTGAAAGATATGAATTTAATGTTATTAAATTCAGGTGACTGTTAATATATATTCTCTGTTCCTTTCTGGCCTTTGTTACTCTTAGGATCTCTCTTTGCATAGAGAACCTCTTTCAATGTTTCCTGTAGGGCTGGTTTGCATTTGCAAATTCTTTTAGCTTTCGTTTGTCCTGGAAGCTTTTTGTCTCCCCTTCTGTTTTCAATGACGCTTAGCTGGATATAGTATTCTTGGCTGAATATTTTTCTCATTTAGTGTTCTGAATATATCACGCCAGTCCTTTCTGGCCTGCCAGGTCTCTGTGGACAGGTCTGCTGTCAATCTCATGTTTCTACCATTGTAAGTTACAGACCTCTTGTCCTGAGCTGGTTTCAGGATTTTCTCTTTGTCTCTGAGACTTGTAAGTTTTACTATTAGATATCAGGGTGTTGACCTATTTTTATTGATTTTATTGATTTTACTGATTGATTTTTATTGATTTTAATAGATTTTGAGGGAGGTTCTCTGTGCCTTCTGGATTTTGATGCCTGTTTCCTTCCCCAAATTAGTGAAGTTCTGTGCTATAATTTGTTTAATATACCTTCTGCCCCTCTCTTTCTTCTTCTTCTGGGATCCCAATTATTCTAATATTGTTTTGTCTTATGGTATCATTTATCTCTCAAATTTTCCCTCTTGGTCCATTAGTTGTTTATCTCTCTTTTTCTCAGCTTCTTTATTCTCCTTCATTTGGTCTTATGTATCACTAATTCTCTCTTCTGCCAAATTTATCCTAGCAGTTAGAGCCTCCATTTTTTATTGCACCTCATTAATAGCCTTTTTGATTTCCACTTGGTTAGATTTTAGTTCTTTTATTTCACCAGAAAGGGATTCTCTAGTATCTTCTATGCTTTTATCAAGACCAGCTAGTATCTTTATAATTGTCATTCTATACTCTGGTTCTAACACCTTACTAATGTCCATATTTATTAAGTCCCCAGCAGTTGGTACTGTTTCTTGTTTTTTTGTTTGTTTGTTTGTTTGTTTGTTTGTTTTTTGAGGTGAGTTTTACCATTTTATCCAGAGAAGAACAGATGAATGAGAGAACAAAATGCTAAAAATGTAACAATGACCCCAGGGAAATATACACTAAACAAATCAGAAGACACCTGAAACCAGGGGGAAAAGAAATGGGGGGGAAAAGGAGGAAAAAAAGAATATGATCAGGCTGGTGAACAGAACAGAGCCACACAGTAGATTTTGGGTATATTTTGGTCTGTTAGAAGAAACTGCCTCCCAAATTTTTAAAGAAAGAAAAACATATATATGCAAAAATAAGGGTAAATATGATGAAGGGATGGAATATGACTGTAAAAATTAAAATTAAAAAAGATTTTTAAAAAAGGAGTTGATAGGTAAGAAGTTGGTTGAAAAAAGAAAGAAAAAAATATAAAAAAAAATAAAGGAGAGAATGTGATCAGGTTGGAGACTAGAACAAAGCCATACACTAGATTTAGGGTCTATTTTGGTCTGTCAGAAAAAACTGTATCCCAAAGTCTTAAAGAAAGAAAAACTTACATATATGTGAAAAATAAGGTTAAATACAATGAAGGGATAAAATATGACTATAAAAGTGAAAATTTAAAAAGATTTTTTAAAAGGAATTGATAAGATGTTGGTGAAAATAGGAAAGAAGAAAAATTTTTTAAAAAGAAAAAAAGAAAATTTAAAAAAATTAACTTTGAAAGACTAAAGTGTCGTGGGAAAAAAGCCATGAATTCTCTGTGCTGTATTCCCCTAGTGCTGGAGTTCTGCAGTTCTTGTTGATTGGTAAACTTGCTCTTGGCCGGATGTTCTTGCTGATCTTCTGGGGGAAGGGCCTGTTGCAGTGATTCTCAAATGTCTTTGCTGGACTCAGAATTGTACCACCCTTGCCAGAGGACAGGCTAAGCAATCTGCTCCGGTTGGTCTCTGTAGCTTTAATTCCCTGAAAGCTTTCCATACAGCTTTGGAGGATGAGAATGAAAATGGCAGCCTCCCAATCTCTGGCCTTGGAAGAGGCAAGAGCTCAAGGCCCCCCCTCTTCAGTGCGCCCTCAAAGAAAAGCAGTCAATCACTCCTGTCTCCCTGGTGCTCATCCAGCCTGTGACTGAGCGTTTCTATGTCTGGCACACAGCCCATTTGGAGTTTCCAAACCTAGCAGACTCCTGCAATGTGCTCCTGCACTGCTTGTCAGGTCCCTGATGGAAGAGTAGTGGCCCGACTGTGCCTGGGATCATGGTTTATGGCAACCCTGGGCTGAGAGCCCACTCCTCAGCTCATTCTTTGCAGCTGGCTTCCCTGCTCCAATAGTTGGGAGCTCTGCCACAATCAGGCACCCCTGGTCTTTCTGTGACCCAAAGAGTCCTGAGACCATACTGTCCCAATAAGGGTTCCACACACCCCTATCCCCCACCCCCGCTTAGTCACCAGAGTGACATCCCTCAGCAAAGCAGACTTCTAAAAGTTCTGATTTTGTGCTCCACTGTTCTCTTGCTTGCCAGTAGCCAGCTGACGGAGGCTCCCTTCCCCCATCCCCCGTGGCCTGTCTTCTTGTATATCACCTCGGATTCACTTCTCCGCGCATCCTACCTTCTAGAAAGTGGTCGCTTTTCTGTTCATAGAACTGCTGCTATTCTTTTCTTTGATCTCCTGTTGAGTTTGTAGGTGTTCAGAATAGTTTGATATCTATCTGAATTCCTGGGACCAGATGAAATTTAGGTCTCCTACTCCTTCACCATCTTGCTTCTCCCTCAAGAGAAGATTTTAAAAGTTCTCAAGTCCTGTTTTCTTAAATATCTAGTCAATTCTGGAGTAATGATATAAGCCGAAAAATTTTTGTGCATTACCTGGATATCTAAATGCCTCTATCATGATAAAATAAAAGATATTTAAAGATTAAGTAATATAGGGGGATTTCAGAGAGCATTTAGGGAGACAAGTTTTATTATGAGGTTGGGGTTTCTCAGAACCTCTCAAGAAACAGAAGGTAGCATCAGACATGTTAAGGCACAAGGCTCACCAAAAAAATAATATAATTAATTAACAAATACTTCCATTCAGCATATTCTTAAGAATCATTTTTTCCCCAAATACAATCAACAATGACAACAGAAAGATACAAAATCATTGGCAGGGCCATAGCAGCTTACATAAATAAAGGTGGAGGGTAAGCTTTAAGTTTTTGAAATACATAGTAATGAATAAATTTTTAAAAATCAAATCCATACCTCAGAACTTATTTATAAAACTGTAAGTACACGCAATAATATGTCTCAATGAGCACGCTTGCTTGTGAGCTCAGAGTCAAGGAATACAACAAGATTACCATCATGTCATTGCCTAGCTTTCAGATAGGGAAACTTAAGGACATTTCAGTGTCATTTATATTGCTTTGTAGAATTTAATCAATCAACATTACACCTAATCATTATACCAGCATTCAACATAATTATTAAAGTTTCTTGCTAAAATTTTAACAGTGGACATACAGAACCACTCTTGGTTTCCTGGTCATGCCAGGTTAGCTTAGGTTAGCACTATCTAGAAAGTGAAAAGGCAGGTCAGAGACCAAGTCAACCAAGACCTGGGATCCAAATATGTCCCTTTCCCTCTTGGGCCCTAATTCCCAAGTTTAGGAGTGGGCCAGCTATTCTTTCTTAAATTTCTAAACAAGCACTCCCTCTACATCTTTCTTCTCTGAAACTAATTATTGGATCTGTGTCTTTTATTTATTTATTTATTTTTGGATCTCTGTCTTGTAATAAGATGAATTAAGATAGATTTTTGTTTTACAGACTAGATTGAAAATTTTGCCATCTACCTTCAGATAATTAGAGGCATCCTGGAGTGTTAAAACTTACTGCTTGTGAAGTGTTCTTGGACAATAATAAACATATGGTATAGGGGGCTATTTCTCAACAGGAAACTGCTGTCAACAAGCTCATAGGAACCTGTCATCAGGGCCCACACAGGAGGTGAAACAATGGATAACATCAGCTGGCTACACTCTCCCAGAACAAGTACAGGGTAAACTTTCTGCCCCCTTTTTGCAACAACCCTGAATATTACATAAACGCAACTTCTCTCCAAAAGAGTATTATGACTGTAAAGTTAATAGGAAGACATCAAAAGCAAAACTACACAAGTTCCTTGTATAAGGTCACCAGAAACCTGGTTAAAATGCAAGCTCAGCAATTAACCAAAATAGAAAACTACTTGGGCATCCAGAAATGAACATCTAAATCCAAGTATATTTATTTTACTAACTTACAGGGCTATATGCTACACATTATATTGCAGCAATCATTTTAATATGAAATTTAAAAAGACAAGTCTGTAGAATTGGTACATTTTCTGGGAGTTTAGTGTGCAAACATGGGTGAGTGCAACTGAAAACCTCCAGTGCACTTTGAACTTAAGCTTGATATGAATAAGCCTGTCATTTCCATAAAGGGCATGGCCTGTTCCTGTGCACTGATATATACACACACAGTACAGAGACATTGGTACAGTAACACAAACTGAATCAGTACAGTACACAAATATGAGTAACATAACTTTGCAAACCCATTGGGGTCACGCAGCAGGGAGCAATTTAAAATAGCAACCTGTATTCTTGCTTACATAAGAATGAATCAGAAGTGTAGATGAACCAGTTTTGATACAACCATGTTAATATAAATAACTGGTAATGGATCAATTAATGCCACTTATACATGTGGTGGGTTTAAAATATGATAGTAATTTCACTGAAATACCTTCCTTCAAAAATCAGAACCTAATTCTCTACCTCTTGCATGTGGGCTGAACTTAGTGATTTTCTTCCAATAAATAGCACATGCTAGAAGTGATGCCATGTTAATGCTAAGCCTAAGTCATCACAAGATTGGCTTCTATCTGGCTCTCTTTCCATCTCATATTACTCTTTTGGGGAGAAGTCAGAGGCATGTGGAAAAGCCCATGTGGGGAGAAACTGAGCAACAGCAACTTGCCAGCCCTATGAGTAAGCTACTTTGGAAGTATATATGCCAGTTACAGTCAAGCTTCACAGAAATACAGAACCAGCAAACATCATGACAATCTCACGAGAGACCCCAAGCCCAAGCAGCCAAGCTAAATTACTCCTGCACAGAAAGAGTGAGATAAGAAATATTTATTGCTGTTTTAAGCCACTAAGTTTTTAGGTGATTGCTCCATGGTAACAGATAACTTGTATAAGGCATTTTGGGTTTGTTTGTTTTTAAGATCAAAGATGGGTTAAACCTTGGGTGTGTTGATGTGTTTCCTACACCAAGCCCCCTTGCAGATGGCCACTCTATCTCCATTTCACCTCATGAAAATGCTGAACCCAAGAGAACGTCACAACTGAACTAAAATACTCTGCTAGAAATATATCTTTTAAAGCAGAAATTGCTGTTTTAATAATAAAAGGCAAGTATAGTGTGGGAAAACCCTCTACATAACTTCAATGGTCCCTCCCTCACCCTCAGGGTAAAAATTAAGACTAAACAGGATATAAAATGTCCCTCATGACCTAGCCCTACCAAAAATCTCAAGCTTTATTTTTCATAACTCCTCCCCTTATATGTTGTACTTCATATAAATAAATTATTCATACTTCTTGTCACATAATATTGGTCAGCAACAATAGTGAAAAACTTAAAAATTATTTTAAAAAAATTACAAGACGACCCGACTAGCATGCTCTTGGCGATTACCCTCAATTTTCATTGTATTTATTTTTCAATCCTTTTTAAGTTATAGAAAATGGATTGTAATGCAAATGTTTTGTCTATACAAATGCAAATGAATTGTGTCCAGTGAAAATGCATCTGAATATTATCCTTTGGATATGGGCCAATTTTGCATCTATCTGTAAATTCATCTCACTACTCCTCAATGTTTATATCTGCATGTGTTTTTTTTAATTTTCTTTTGAAACAGTTATGATATCTTACTGATTCCTTCATTAATTAATCAGATAAACAGTCTCTTTGATATGTTTATATTTATGTGAGATTCATGATTTAACTTTCTTTTACTGAGATATAACTGATATATAACATTGCATAAATTTAAGGTGTATAGTATGATTTGACATATGTATGTACTGTGAAATGACTGCCACAATAAGTTCTGTTAACATCCATCACCTCACATTGTTATAATATTTTTCTTGTGATGAGAACTTTTAAGATCTATTCTCTTGGCAACTTTCAAGTACACAATACAGTATTGTTAACTATAATCACCATGTTGTACATTAGATCCCCAGAGCTTATTTATAACTGGAAGTTTGTAACATTTGACTACTACACCTACCCTCCACCCCTACCTCTGGCAACACCAATCTGTTCTCTGTATCTATGAGTTCATAGTGTGTTTTTTTTTTTAATTCTACATGTATAGTGAGATCATACAGTATTTGTCTTACTCTGTCTGACTTATTTCACTCAGCATAGTGCCCTCAAGGTCCATCCATGTTGTTTTCAATGTTGCAGGATTTCCTTGTTTTTTTTTTATGGCTGAATAATATTCCACTGTCTATTATATACCACATTTTCTTTATCCATTCATATGTTGATGGACACTTAGGTTGTTTCCAGGTCTTTGCTATTATAAATAATGCCGCACTAAATATGGGGAAACAGACATCTTTTCAAGATAGTGATTTTATTTTCTTCAGATAAATACCCAGAGGTGAAATTGATGGATCATATGGTAGTCCTATTTTTAATTTGTTGAAAAACCTCCACACTGTTTTCCACAGCAGCTGCACTAGTTTACATTCCCACCAACAGTGCACATGGGTTCCCTTTACTCCATATTCTTGCCAACAATTATTTCTTGTCTTTTTGATAATCATTTTAACATATGTCAGATAATATCTTTTTGTGGTTTTGATTTGCAGTTCCCTGATCATTAGTGATGTTGAGCACCTTTTTATTTAACCTACTGCCATGCATATATCTTCTTTGGGAAAATGTCTATTCATGTGGTATATGATCTCACTATATATGTAGAGTTAAAAAAAAATCCAAAAATGAACTCATAGATACAGAGAACAGATTGGTGTTGCCAGAGGTAGGGGTGAAGGGTAGGTGAAGTAGTCAAATGTTACAAACTTCCAGTTATAAGATAAATAAGCTCTGGGGATCTAATGTACAGTTCCCAAGGCCATTTTTAAATTAGATTGTTTGTTTGTTTTTCTGTTGAGTTGTATGAGTATTTTTTATATATTTTGGATACTCACCTCTTGTCAGATACATGATTCGCAAATATTTTCTCCCATTAAGGAGGTTGCCTTTTCACTTTGTTCATGGTTTCCTTTGCAGTGCAAAAGTTTTTTTAGTTTGATTGTAGTCCCACTTGTTTATTTTTGATTTTGTTGCCTTCATTTCTAGCATCAAATCCAATTATGTCATTGCCAAGACATGTCAAAGAGCTTACTGCTTGTGTTTTCTTCTAAGAATTTTATGGTTTCAAGTCTTATGTTTAAGTCTTTAATCCATTTGGAGTTAATTTTTGTTTATGGTTTAAGGGTCCAGTTTCATACTTTTGTGTGTGGCTTTTCCCAACCTCATTTATATATTTATTTATTTTTAAAGATTTTTATTTACTTGACAGATCACAAGTAGGCAGAGAGGTAGGCAGAGAGAGAGGGAGAAGCAGGCTCCCTGCTGAGCAGAGAGCCCGATTCGGGGCTCAATCCCAGGACTCTGGGATCATGACCTGAGCCGAAGGCAGAGGCTTAACCCACTGAGCCACCCAGGTGCCCCGCCCAACCTCATTTATTAAAGAGAGTATTCTTTCTCCATTGGCTTTCTTGTCATAAATTAATTGACCATGTATGGGATGGTTGCTTTCTGGGTTCTCTATTCTGTTCTACTGATCTGTTTTTATGCCAAAACCATACTGTTTTGATTAGTATAGCTTTGTAATATAGTTTGAAATTGAGGAGCATGGTACCTCCAGCTTTGCTCTTCTTTCTTATGATTGCTTTGGCTATTCAGGGTCTTTTGTGTTTTCATACAAATTTTAGGATTATTCTAGTTCTGTGAAAAATGCCATTGGAATTTTGATAGGCATTGCATTGAATCTGTAGATTGTTTTCGGTAATACAGACATTTTAATAATATTAATTCTTCCAATCCATAGGCACAGAATATCTTTCCCTTTATTTGTGTCTTTTTCAATTTCTTCCATCAATGTCTTAAAGTTTTCAGTATACATAAAGTCTTTCATATTCCTGGTTACATTTGTTCTTAGATCTCTTATTCTTTTTGAGGTAGTTTTAAATGGGATTCTTCTTTCTGCTAGTTCATTATTAGTGTATAGAAATGCAACTAATTTTCACATATTGATTTTGTAACCTGTACTTTACTGAATTTGTTGATTAGTTTGAACAATTTTCTTGGTAGAATCTTTAACATTTTCTACATATAATATCATGTTATTTGCAGGTAGAGAGAGTTTTACTTCTTCCTTTCTGATTTTAGTGCCTTTTATTTCTTTTCTTACCTAATTGCTCTGGCTAGGACTTCTAGCATTATGTTGAATAAAAGTTGGAATAGTGGGCACCCTGTCTTGTTCCTTATCTTAAAGGAACAGCTTTCATCTTTTCACTGTTGGGTATGATGTTAGCTGTAGGCTTGACATATATGACCTTTATTATGTTGAGGTACACTCCATCTATACCCAGTTTGTTGAGAGTTTTTAACATGAATGGATGCTGAATTTTGTCAAATGTCTTTTATGTATCTATTAAGGTGATCATATAATTCTCATCCTTCATTTTGTTAATGTGGTGTATCACATTGATTAATTTGCAGATATTGAACCATCCTTGTATCCCTGGAATAAATTCCATTTGATCATGTTGTATGATCCTTTCAGTGTGTGATATTACCTTTTTTTTTTTAAGATTTTTTATTTATTTATTTATTTATTTTGACAGAGAGAGAGATCACAAGTAGGCAGAGAGGCAGGCAGAGAGAGAGGAAAGGAAGCAGGCTCCCCACTGAGCAGAGAGCCCGATGCGGGGCTCAACCCCAGGACCCTGGGACCATGACCTGAGCCAAAGGCATAGGCTTAACCCACTGAGCCACCCAGGCACCCCGTGATATTACCTTTTAAAAAAATATTTTTAACACATGCTTATTTAATCATCTAAACCTCTGTATATGCTGTAACCAATGACTGGAATGGTTTCTTCATCACATTCAGGACAAAATCCAAGATATTTAACATGATATATAAGGTCATTCATGATCAAGCCCTGCCTGGTTATGTGGTGCCTCTGTTACTCCCACATCCTCATGATCTTCTATTACACACCCCTAATATTCCTGCTCAGACATCATCTCTTTCCTAAGACCTCTTTAATCATTTAGTTATTTATAAGTAAAAAGATGTGACATTCCAGGTAAACAAAACATTTGGGAAGCCCCCGGTATCTGGAAGGAGGCAGGCATTTTGCAGTACACAAGAAGTTTTATGTGGCTGGAGGCACAGAGTGAGATTTATGAGAGATGACCATGCCAGTCCATGCCTGGTCTAAAGCCAAGGGGAAATCATTGACATGATTTATTGCTGAATAGAGACTGGAGGAAAGAGACTGGATGTAGACCATAAGAGATACAGGGAGTCCATGTAAGGAGGCTATTGCAATTGTTCAGGTAAAAGATGATGAAAACTTGGATCAGAGGGTTGGCAGTAAAGGCTTAAAAATAATAAATAAAGTAGATACAGCAAAAGACATTTGGAAGGTAAAATAAACAGAATCTGATGATGGGTTAAAGTGAAGAAGCAGGAGACATGTAGGAGGACACCTGTGCTTGTTATCTAGACAACAGGATAGATTAGGTTGGCACTCACTGAGAGGGAGAATAAGAAAAAAGTAGAACTTATGTACCTAAGCATCATACCCTCTGAAAATAAAATCTTTAAAATAAAAAAAAAAGAGATAACTCATTTTCTAGAGGAGTAAAAGTTCTGGAATATATCTGATTACACAAACAAAAGCTAAGTTTTCTGGGCAGGATATTTTAGTCCACTGGTAGGCGATCCATTACAAGCAAACTACTGTCTTGTGAAATCTTCAGGTAGTAAACTCTAGAGAAAGGAGAATATCTAAGTAAGGTACACGATACACAAGGATATGGCTCAGATGAGAGCACCGTGTGGCCTTTTACAAATGACTTCATCCTTGTCCCTTCATCTGAAAAAAGCATCTGAAAAAGGAATCCATGAAAAGCAGTTTTACTTCAAGTGAAAGATATATTCAGTTCTTCCAAAGTGATATTTCGTCTACGATGTTATTCATCCCAATATCGATTTTTTTAACCTGATCTATCCAATTTGCTATCTACCGTAATCAAATCACCCAAATAATTACAAAGTGTCCTGACCAGTTTGTTATGTCAATTTACTGACCAAAAGTTCATTTTCTATCAGACGTTCTGTTTTAATTCTAATTCATATAGATTTAAAATGCAGGCCTCCCCAGTTTTTCACAAGAACATCTTATATGAGTGCCTTGAAAAAAGTCATGTTAAGTTGGTATTTATAATGAATATTATTTGAGTATTTTGCACCACTACTAGACTCGTAGTAACTTAAACTAATTGTAAAAATAGGAGTTCAAAGAACTAGAATAGAACTTAAAAAAGTAATAAGCAAAAAATAAAGAAAAATTAAAACAATTATATATGGATTATTATAATCTAAATAAGTAATTCCTGTATTGCATATTCAGTTAAAAAAATAAGTTGGTAAAAGATATGTAATATCAAATAAAAGAATGATAAATAAGGACAAATGAACTCATGATTTGACCTATACAAGCAGAAGAACAACTATAGAAATTTTTAAGAATTTTTGAAACTTTTCAGTGTGATAGGGACTGCAAATGGTATTTATAAGAAAAACAAAAAAAATTTGGGAATGAGAATACAAAATAGCAATGCTTTGGTTAAGGAGGAAAATATGGCATTAGCAAAGTGTACTAAACAAGGTGATTTTTTCATCCTGCTAAATAAAGCATAATTTAATCTTTTAAAAAATATTTTAGCAAATCTTAATTTAAATTCTTTTAAGTGTAGAAGATGTGGCATGCATATATATATGTGTGTGTGTGTGTGTGTGTGTATAGTGGAATATTACTCAACCATCAAAAAAATGAAATATTGACATTTGCAGTGATGTGGTTGGCACTAGAGGGTATTATGCTAAGCGAAATAGGTCAGAGAAAGACAATCATCATATGATCTCACTCATATGTGGAATTTAAGAAACAGAGGATCATGGGGGAAGGGAGGGAAAAATAAAACAAGACAAAATTAGAGGGGGAGACAAACCATAAGAGACTCTTAATCATAGAAAACAAATTGAGAAAAAAAAGAAAAAGAAAAAGAAAACAAATTGAGGGTTGCTGGAGGCAAGTGGGGTGGGGATATGGAGTATTTGGGTAATGGACATTAAGGAAGGCACGTGGTGACCACTGGGTGTTATATAAGACTGTTGAATCACTGAACTCTCCCTCTGAAACTAATGGTACACTATATATTAATTAACTGAATTTAAATTTAAAAATAAAATTAAATAAATAAAAATTTTAAAAAATAAATCTTTTTAAGTGTATCATAGATGCTTTACAAGAAGTATGTTGGAGAACACACATTTATTTAAAGCCTTTCCTAATGTCCTAAAACGAAAAATGAAAAAGCCTTTCCTAATGTCCTAAAACAAACCACAGTAACAAAAATGTTAAATTAAATGATATCTACTGACACCAGAAATGACCAATCTTATACGTAAACCACAGGGAATAGTTATGAGTTAGATATCATGTAGACTAAGTTGAGGACAGGTAACAGAAAAAAACCATCACCTCCCAGTTTAAGAATACCACACAACATTGCAAGAAGGAAGTGAAGAATGCCCTCCAGGTTTCCACCAAAACTTTCAGCTCCAAAAATACACAATCCAAACAATAAGCAAGATACAAAAATGTAGGAAGACTTCTTTTACTCTAGTTTTCTCTCCACAGATCAGCAGTGAAGGAAGTTAGACATACATCTCTCTACATATATACATCCATACTCTCCAAATCTGCTTCCTATGATAAGGGAAACCTGTTCTAAGGTGGCCAACCAATACAGCAGGGGATCCCAGTCCTGGACCCAGGGCCAGTATGGGTTTTTCCTCTTGCCCCTCCAGCCACGGGAGCAAGAGTGGCACAGATACAATAATAAGAGTGTATAAACTACCCCTTTGTTTGTGGTGGGGGCTCAGACCTTGGGAGATTACTCTGAGCCCATCAGCATTAAATAAACCTCAGATCCCCTAAGGTCTCCAAGTGCAGCTTGGTTCTTTGGCCAGGATCCAGTCTGGGTTCTGTAACACCTACATTGAAAAATATGGCCTTGATGACAGCCCAATTTTCAAGTAGGAATCAGAGGAGGAAACATTCCAACCAAGAAAATAAGTCAATCCTTTGCCAACCATCATTTTAAGCTCCAAAATTACCAAGGCGCATGGCTTACCAAGAAAAGTGAGATCATCTGTATTCAAAACAATAATCCTCCTTAGATACCATCACAACAGGACATACCAAATTATCTGACCTGTTGGGCAAGGCTTACAACAAAGTAAGGAACTAAAATTCTTAGGTTGTGGCTTTGCATACCAATCTGTCTCTCCCAGATCATAAAAATATAAGCAGAGAATATATGCTAGGCTATCACCTAGCCATCCAGTTCATGTTCTAAGCAGAGAACCTAAAAACAAACAAACAAAAAGCATGAATTACAGCTTCATACAAAGATGAACCAAAAAAAAAAAAAAAAAAAGCTTCAGACTTGCACAAAATTTCTGCAACAGAAGAAAAGAAACACAGCAATTTAAAAATGGGTAAAGATAGCACTTGGGAATATTAATTTCAGGATACAAAAGAATTTTCTAGAGTAAAATTAGTTCAAATTTACAAATATATTAAAGAAAACATGTGCTTTATAAAATAGGAAAATTGGAAAAAAAAAAGAACACTAGAATTAGATAAAACAAGATCTGGCAATGTTAAGGAAAGAAATTAAGGCAAAAATAAAATAGTGGTGTTGCCAAACTTAAAAATAAATGGTAAGCAGTAGAAAATGGACTTTGTACTTCAGAAAGCTTAATGACATGGAGAACAGATTTTAGAGAAACACAACAGCACACATACCCAAGCTGATAGGCAGAAGATAGACATTAGAGATCTAATAAACAGATCAGTGTTATGCCTAAAGAAAAGGGGGAAAAATGTATCATAAGAAAACTGTCTAAGATGTAGGACATAAATACATTGAAAAAACCCAAAATGTTCCAGGAAAAAAGAAGTTAATAAAGATTGAAAAACTTCAAGATAGATCCTGGTAAACTCTTTACATTTCAAAACTGAAAAAAAGGGCATCTGGGTGGCTCAGTCCGACTCTTGATTTCAGCTAAGGTCATGACCTCATGGTAAGAATGAACCCTGCTTTAGATCCCCCTTTCCCTCGGCCCCTCTCCCTACCACTTGCATTCACAGGCATGCACTCTACATACATACATACATACATACATACATACATACATACATACACAAAAATAAATAAAATTGAAAAAGAATTCCACAAACTTCTTTGTAGATAGAACCTTTCTACAAGGAAAGAAAGGCAAGATGACTGCAGACATTTCCACAGCTTCAAGTGCTAAAAGATAATGGACTCATACTAACTCTATGAGTGTGTGCTTATGCACACATTGCGTCTGTGCACATTGCACATGAGCACATGCAAGTGTGCACATACTCGTGCTTTTGGAAGATGTGATTAAGGGAAAGGTAAGAAACAATCCTTATGAGAAGATGATCCTTGATAATGGAAATGACTGTTCTGGGCAACCTTCTGTTCAAAAGTTAGCCTTGTTCGTTTTTCAGAAGTGATTTCTGAGATTTCTTTCCCACGGTTACATGTGGCTTAGGAGAGAGCAGCCTTGCTTTTTAGGCATATGCAGAGAGAAGTCACCTGGCAAAGAGTGAGATCTCCCAAAATTTTCTTATTCCATGCATTTGGTAAATAATAAAGAGGATCAAGAATAGTTCCGCTAATGAAACGAGAGAGTGGAGTAGAGAGGTTAGGGTCACAGGCTGTAACTAGGGTCTCTGGTCGCTTATTAGCTACGTGACCTTAATCAAATCATTTATCCTTTTTGTGCCTCAGTTTCTTCATCTGAAAATGGGGATTAAAAAAATAGTACATGGTTCATAATCAGCAAAGGGGAGAAACACTGATTCATTATCTCCCATCCTTCATTGATCAAGGATGGCCCCATGGTGTTTCCTCAGCCCCACTTCATATGTGTGAATGCTGATGGGATTTTCACAGGTATCCCATGCCATCCTGGAGCATAGAGTGAAGAGGGGAGGGGTGGGATTTGGCTTGAGATGAGACACTTTCTGATGGCATCTGCCTGAAGTTCACAAAAACCTTCTGGGAACCAATCACCATAACAATGGCTAGAGCAAGAGATGGTAACAAGAGGGTGTGCATTCAATAGAGAACCTCACTCCTTATCTTTGTAATCCCTCTGGAATTGTGGTTACTAGCTTCCATCAGAAGGACATGCCAGTATGTCAAGAAATTGGATTGAAGAATATGATAACATCTTATTTCAAGGCCTACAAACTTGTGAAGGTGTCATTAGAAACAACATGAAGTCATAACTGTCAAAAAGGCTTATTACTTCGTAAGAGGATCTAGACACAGGCAACATTAAATTTGCCCATGGAGAGTCTGAGCTTGCTATAATACTGTAGCGAGGGGTAACATTTCTCATGCTATGTATTTTGTAATTATATATCATCCTGAATAACAACAGGATCATCCAATGGATTGAAACAATAAAGTACAATCAGGACAATGTTCAAAATATCACTGCTCTCATTAGGTGCTTCCTCAAGTTAAATACTACAACACCTAGCAATAAAAATACTACCCTTTAGCAGTGATCGAAACAGTAAACTTGTTTTTTTTTTTAAGATTTTGTTTGTTTATTTGTCAGAGACAGCAAGAGGGAAAGAGAGCACAAGTAGGGGGAGCAGCAGAGAGAGAGGGAGAAGCAGGCTCTCTACTGAGCTGGGAGCCCAATGCAGGACTCGATCCCAGGACTTCAGGATCACAACCTGAGCCAAAGACAGACGCTTAATGACTGAGCCACCCAGGCGCCCCAACAGTAAGAATTTTTTTAATGTGTTACTCCATCCAGGTATCAGCATCTAAATAAGCAATTAAATACATGCTGACCTCAAATACTCCAGGTAAAATAAATTTTTCAGCCTTCAAAAGGTTTTCTCTTACAGAAATAAGGCCATATTAAAAACAGTCAATGCTATGTAGACCCACATGCCCTGGTGAAGATGGAAATGATTGTTAAATTAGCCTCCATGTATTTGTTCTGGATTGCCATTCAAGGACTAAGCTGTTTTCAGGGTGAGAAAAAGCTACAGAACTTTTTCATGGTTTCCTTATGTACTAATTCTTGACAGTGGCTGTTTGTAGCCTTCTCAAATGACTTCTGACTTCAGAACCTAAAGCTAGTCTTTTGAGAAAGCATATGGCAGATTGATGAGCCTTCTTTTTTTTCCTAAGAAAGTAATTTACCACTGTAATTAACAATAAGCCAGATGGAGAGCTCTTTTCACTTTGATCTTTTCTCTAAGAATGAGAAATGCACATTTTTAAGCCTAGGTCCTTTGTATTTGCTGAATGCTTGGTAATAGTAATAATGATAGCTAACATTTGTTGAATTCTTATTCTATAACCAAGCAATATGCTTTCATTAGACGCTCATTTCATTTTCACAATATTATAAAGTCGGTATTATTATCTTTAGTTTATATATGAAGGAAGGAAGAGGAAGGAAGGCAAAGCGTGTTTGAATAACTGACCCAGTGTCACTCATGCTGGGTAGAAAAGAGCGGTACTCAACCTCAGTTCTATTGAGTTCCAAAGTCCACACTCATTAATCACTACAGACTATACTGTGGTAGTTGCCTTAGATTTCATGAAGAATCTGTAAGGCTGCTCTTTCTGAGGCTTTTAATCATTAATACAGGTCAGTCAATATTTTATAGATCTGCCAATGTTTCCTTTCATTTTTAGTTTTCAGTCACTATTCAGATGTACACTTTCTCTGTTAAGGTTTGCACAACATTCTTACATTCACGCCTTATATGTTTCCAGGAAGATAGAGGATATCCTGTGATATAAACTGATATAAACAATCCCTCTGTTACTTGTATGCGTTCAACTTTACACTGTTATATAGGCTCCATTCTTCTACTTTGTTGTGACTTACTTTGTCACACTACTTCAAACAAAAGCCGTCTCAGAATCCAACTGCACAAGCTTATGCATCTTCAGAGGAAGCCCACCTAAAAACAATGGTGTCCAGTAACGCTTAGCCTTCCTTTTCAAAAAACATTCCCTATCCCAGTCTACTGAGCTGGGCGAAGAGGTTTCATTTTTTTATGTTTTGAAAAGATTTTATTTATTTATTTGACAGACAGAAATCACAAGCAGGTAGAGGCAGGCAGAGAGAGGAGGAAGCAGGCTCCCTGCCGAGTAGAGAACCCGATTCAGGACTCGATCCCAGGACCCTGGGATCATGACCTGAGCCGAAGGCAGAGGCCTTAACCCACTGAGCCACCCAGGCGCCCCGGTGAAGTGGTTTTTTTTTTACCATGACACATTACCATTCGCATATACTAAAATGTAAATTGCATTTTGGTTTTTCTACTTTCTGACATTTTATTTTTTATTTTCTTTTAAAGATTTTATTTATCTACTTGAGATAAAGAGAGAGAGCACAAGCCAAGAGACAGAGGCAGAGGGAGAAATAGGCTCCCCACTGAGCAGGGAGCCCTAAACTGGGCTTGATCCCAGAACCCTGGAATCACACTGTGAGCTGAAGAGAGCCACTCAACAGACTGAGCCACTCAAATCACCCTTATTTTCCAACATTTAAAAAAAAATTTTAAGATTTTATTTATTTATTTGACAGAGAGAGAGAGAGAATACAAGCAGTGGTAGTGGGAGAGGGAGAAGAAGGCTTCCCGCCAAGCAGAGAGCCCGATGTGGGGCTTGATCCCAGCACCCTATGATCATAACCTGAGCCAAAGGCAGATGTCCAACAACTAAGCCACCCAGACACCCCTATTTTCTGACATTTTAATACTAACTTCCCTTTCTCTGCTATCAGAAAACATCACATAATCCCTGAATATCTATAACTCTCAGTGTTCTTCTGATATTTACTCTGTACTTCCCGGGCCCTGCCCTCTTGATTCCTCTACTATCTCTCCCTCTTCTGACTTATTTTTTCTGCTCTCTTTTCACCACCTCTTTAGCTTTTACATAAATGAACAGATCTTTTTATTTTTTTAATTTCCAAATATGACATGATTCCAGATGCTTGAGATTTCAGATTTCCTGCTCACTAAATTACAAAATGTTTCTATAAAAGATTTCATTTCACTGTTATTTATGAGTTATTCTCTACCTACTTCAAAACAAAATTTGCTCAAGCTCATCTGTCATAACGTACATTTGAGCTGGGCTAGAGGGGCTATGGTACTTTAGGTGTTGTGACTTTTTAGTTCAGTTAAAAAGTCAAGGGAAAAAGAAGAGTCAATGGAAATAAAACATTTTTGTTGAAAGCTTTAGGTAGAAAAATTAAATCAAATAATAATATCTGAGTTTCCTTCTGGTATAATCAAAGGAACATACATATATTTTTATTTGGGAAACTACCTAAATATTCTAACTTTCCACAAAATAGTATAGAAAGCATTTTATTTTTTAACACCTACCATTGATTCCTGTATAGATATGATACATTAGGAATTTAAATTATAGTGGGCTGGTAGCATATCCGCACACTTGCAATGATTTTGTGAAAAAAGCTAGACAGTCATACCAATTTTTTTAATCTCCTTTTATCTTCTTTATCCTCTTCATGGTTTAACTTAAAGTGTTTAGCATTTACCTTAATGAAATTGATGTTATGGTAAATCTCATCCCCCGCCCAGATTCTTCAACCCTCCCTGTATCCATATTCTCTGCCATATGATTCTGTAGTTTATCCCATTCAGATTCAAATAGTAAAGCATATTGCCCCATCCCTCGACTTTGGGTTTAGCCATATGACTTTGACCAATGCTTTGGAAAAGATTATGTGCCATTTCTGAACTTGGACCTTAAAAGGCCTCAGATGTTTCCACTTGTTCTCTTGTTTGTCTACCATTACTCTAAGAGGAATATGCCCAGACAACCTGCTGATTCCAAGAGGAGGATGAGAAGTCCCTGGAGTTGACTCACCCAACCAGTTACCCCAGCCAAGAACATCCAGCCTCATCTACCCACAGACCCCTGAGCTAAATAAATGCTTATTTTTGTATGCCACTACTTTTTTTTTTAATTCTTTATTTCTTTTCAGCGTAACAGTATTCATTGTTTTTGCACCACACCCAGTGCTCCATGCAATCCGTGACCTCTCTAAAACCCACCACCTGGTTCCCCTAACCTCCCACCCCCTGCCCCTTCAAAACCCTCAGATTGTTTTTCAGAGTCCATAGTCTCTCATGGTTCACCTCCCCTTCCAATTTCCCTCAACTCCCTTCTCCTCTCCATCTCCCCTTGTCCTCCATGTTATTTGTTATGCTCCACAAATAAGTGAAACCATATGATAATTGACTCTCTCTGCTTGACTTATTTCACTCAGCATACTCTCTTCCAGTCCCATCCATGTTGCTACAAAAGTTGGGTATTCATCCTTTCTGATGGAGGCATAATACTCCATAGTGTATATGGACCACATCTTCCTTATCCATTCGTCCGTTGAAGGGCATCTTGGTTCTTTCCACAGTTTAGCAACCGTGGCCATTGCTGCTATAAACTTTGGGGTACAGATGGCCTTTCTTTTCACTACATCTGTATCTTTGGGGTAAATACCCAGTAGTGCAATTGCAGGGTCATAGGGAAGCTCTATTTTTAATTTCTTGAGGAATCTCCACACTGTTTTCCAAAGTTGTATGCCGCTACTTTTTGCAGTGATTGGCTATGTGCATTTTCGTAACAATAATTAACTGTAAACAATAGTTTACAGGACTGAAATGTCCTAATATTAGCATGTAATGGCTGTAGATACATTCACCATAAACCAATCAAAATCAAGAAGACTTATCTGTCACTTCTTAAATGTCCCATTTTAAGGAAAATGAGGATTTAAAATACAGATACAATAGGAACTGCCAATTGCTGAATTCTCAAGAACAACAGTTACAAATAACAAGCGGTCCCTATTACATATAGAATTTGATTAGCTTTGCCAAAAGAATGCTTAAAAATCACAAGTTAGCACTATGACTGCATAGAAAAAGTAGATCTGAAAGCTACCTTTGAAGAGGATGACAACTTATTTCAAACATAGTCATTACATGACTAGCATTATCACTTGTCAATTAATTTGGGGTGATTTCTTTGATTTTCTTTTGTCACTAGAAGTTTCTTTTTTTAAATTCACTTGGGTCAATCCCAAATTTTAACGAGTATAATAGCATGCTTAATTTTATTTTTGCATTCCACAGTCCTTGATAATAGCAAACTAATTTCTGTGGCTGCATTTGATGAAAATATACTGATGAAACTCATATTTCACATCATTGACTATAATGAGCTATTTTATCAAACTGTCCTTATGACAGTATTATAGGGAAAATGATAAATTTACTAATTTATTCACTTGAGATTCCATTTGAAAATTTTAAAAGAAAGGAAAAGATCAATGAAATCAGGTAAATTAGACTTTCACCAAATGATATGTCTCGCTCTATATAAAACAATAGCACTAACCATCCTGCTCTTAATGAAATACTAACACTAAGTAAGGGTTGATTAATTATTACTTTTAATAAAATTCTTCAGAACAAATAAGTAGCTGTGAAATGCCCTATTGTGAACACATATTCACAATGTTTACTCATAATCACTGTCATGGTTTTATATTAGAATTGCTTTTTTTCACATTCCTGGAAATTTTTATTTTTACTAGATTTTTTACTTAGAAATTATCAGTAAGTAGCTGTATCAATTAATTAGAGTTACTAATCATTTTGTGGGACATATCTAAAAACTTTGAAGTAACTAGAAACTGTAGTATAGTATCTCTTTCTGAAATGTTGATGTGCCCTTTGGCATAGACAGGGTTGATGTTAGTGCAAACACAATTACATATACAATATGCTAACATGTCTTTTGTCAATTACTATGTTCTATCGAATGTGTGCTCTCTGAACTCTAGAAACAATATTAACTTAGAGCAGGTCAGGATCTTCATGGTCTGGCTATATCCAATCTTCAAGTGTTATATGACCATGACATTTTGTTTTGGAATCTTTTCTCAACATAAAATGATTTCATTGATTTTTTTCTTTCCATTTACAAGCCATCAGCAATGAAAACAATTGCTCTAATAAATTATTTAGCTTGATCTCTTCTCAAGCAGCTTATTCCACCACAAATGACTCGAGTATCTATAAGAAAACACATAACTATATTAAGGCTATTTTAAATGACAACTATGTTCGTGAAAAATGTCTACAGAAAAAAATGCATTGATGTCATGATAGACATTGTTTCCTTCCTTTCTATTTTTTCCTTTTATTTGTATTTCCCAGATACTATGCTAAAACTGCCACCATTCCTTCAATCCAATTAATAGTTTCCCAAATCCTACAATGATGATGAATTCTAAAAGCAGCTGTTAAGACTAGAACATGACATTCTTAATGGAAGTTCACACAGAAACATTGAAACTATAATTTCTGGGGAAAAAAGAATAGCAAAGCTTCATTAAATAATGGAAACATAGTTTGAACTTTAAAATTTAGTGCTGAATGCTAGTAACCTCTGGGGCTGTCAGGTGTCAGCAGACATTTGAAAATAAACTGTTTTAATATAGATCTAGCTTTGTCATTTCATGGCAATCAGCTGTCCTTTAAAATGACAGTAAAAAAGAGAGAGCTGATCTTATCTTTCCTCATTTAGGTACACTTGAATGGTCTGCGGTTTACACAGTCTGGAGAACAGTACTACAGTAGTCAATGAATCTAAGCTTCCTCATAAAGTATTCGATCATCATCATCATATCAGAAAAATATTGATTTTTATGTGCCAGTCTCCAAGAATTTGCTTGTGTTGTCTATGCATTCCTCATCACATCTTTGTGAGGTGTGTAACTAATATTTTTCCTGTTTAACAGATAAAGACACTGAGATTCTGAGAGATTCAAGCAATTGCCTAAGTCCATGCAACTATTTTAAGTAGATGACGGAGCTGGGCTCAGACCATCATAATCTAGTATTTCTTAATGTTGAAAATTTAACTTCTGAGGTTTTTATTGAGATTCTGTGCTATAATTCATAAAGAATGATAGATGAGGAACTATTTTTCATGGCATAAAGAAATATAGCACATAATTATCCTTCCAAATATCATCAATAAACTACTGAACAAGTGATCAAGTTCTATGTCTGCTGAAAACAGGGTTGGTCAAACCAATATTTAGAAAGTTGACCGTTTTCATAAAGTGACTCCCTAAAGGCCATCTTTTCCACAAGAATGTGGTCTAACTCCCACATCTTAGACAAATGAAGAATTTCATCAACTCAGTGATTAGGTCAACAGTTTTATTTCATGGTTCCTTTGCAGATGGAACACATATAACATAAAACCACATATGAAAAAATATCCCACCCTCATTTCTGAAAATTAAAATGATGCCTTCAAAGGCATACACAACATCCCCTTAAATAAATAGAAGATGGACATATGAATGGATGGATAATACTAGGTTTTGATTCACATGAGCTTATTTTCAAATGGAACCCCAGTGGGGGAGGTGCTGTGTGGTTATATGAAATTGTCCAGCAACTTCTCTGTATCTTTCTGACATTCAGACTCTGTCTCTTTGCTATCTGCTGCTCCATACTTGAAATGACCTCACAAGAACTCACCTCTGATGACTGATGAAACAGCCTGACTACTGGACCCCTGGTTCTGGTAAAACCTACCTAGCTTATTCTCCTGTCACCTACACAAAGTTTGACATTAGGAAGGCTATAAAAAAAGACCCGAAAACCTTATGTGATCCAACTGAAACACATTTGTCATAATCCAGTGGCAGTGTGTCTGCCCCCAAGGAAATGTGTTCTTTCTTCTTCCCATACAGTGAGAATTATGTAGTAAACCATGTTTCTCTTTTGCTTTCACCTCCAGGAAGGTCAAAAACAAATTTACAGCTAAATCATTTGAGACTTTATTGTGAGGTTTTTCTTCTTCTGGTATAATTTACTCTGTTTTGGCTTTAACTGCTATTGATTTTATTTTTATTTATTTCATCATCTCTTCAACTGGATTCCCTAGAACACCAGTTCTTATATATGTTAATAGATGCATTATCAAAAAAAAAAAAGACTTTTTAAAATGTATTTTTGAAATGTTGTATAATACCATAGCCCCATGCAGTCTCCATGAGTCACTTAGTACTGAATTTTTTAAAAACCCACTCAAGTTCGTTTGACCACAATTCTAAACAAATTTGAACATAGAGCAGTTTTGTCATGATATCTATTAATATCCCAGAATATGTCTAGGGAAAGAAAAACTATGCTTCTTCATTATATATATTTCCTGAAAGCCACTTATTATCTTTGGGGGAACAAGGAGCGGTATTAGTTAATTAATTAGTTAATTAATTAAAAAATGATTTCATATTTGTTTATATTGTGAAATGATCTCAATAAGTCCAGTTAACATCCATCACTACAGGTGACAGGGAGATTTTTAATAAATAGCTTATAAATTGTAAGTGTAGTGCTTTCAGTAAATAAAGCTAGAATGGGCTCTTTCTCTATTGGTTTTGTCAGTAGGATACCAAGGTAAATGAGATAAACCCACCTTCATATACAAACCTTATAAGAGAACAAAGAAAGCCCATTTTGTAAATCATAAATGCCTTGAAAAGATCAAGTCTGTAAAAAGAGGCTAGATGCAGTCTCCTGGGTGGCTCAATCCCTCAAGCATCTGACTCTTTGATTTCAGCTCAGGTCATGATCTCAGGATTGTGAGATCAAGTCCTGCACAGGGTTCTGACAGTGGGTGTGGAAACGGCTTAAGATTCTCCTTCTCCTTCTGCCCTCCCCTAAATTGTGCATGTGCTTTCTCTCAAAAAAAAAAAAAAAAAGAAAGAAAAAGGAAAAGAAAGAAAGAAAGAAATAGAGGCTAGATGGTGGGTTTGTAAAGCTTGATGAAGAGACTTTTCTGGAGAGAACCAGAATGGAAATTCTGGGACTTTGTCAATAGGGCTCCCCAGTGGAAGAGAAGATTCAGCAGAAAAAGACTAGAAGCCAGAACCTGAGGATGAAGGTGGAAGAGACTATCAGGAATAGTGATAAATCCACTAAACTGGCCCACTGAACTGTGAGCCTGGTGAGGGCAGAAACCACAAATGCCATGGTGACCATCATATCTTCTATGTCAAGCACAGTATACAGCACTACCATTGTCTTACTCTTAGCTTGCCTCTTGCATCAAAGTATTTATTACCCGATGCCATTATGCTTTGTAATGTCCAAAGACCTTCACTCCAATATTTCTCCATGAGATCTCATTTCATGCACAGAGTTCCTGTTCCAAAATACTACTGTGCTTTTTCTCCCTACTCTCCTAAGCGCCCTTCAAACTTGTCATTTAATCAAAAGAATAATTTCAACTATTATAATTAAGAAAAAGTAAAGTGTTCTAATTTCCTTATTTCAACATTCTAATGCATATTTTTTGCATTTAATATTTCCAAAATACAGGGGCGCCTGGGTGGCTCAGTGGGTTAAAGCCTCTGCCTTCGGCTCAGGTCATGATCCCAGGACCCTGGGATCAAGCTCCTCATGGGCTCTCTGCTCAGCAGTGAGCCTGCTTCCCTCTCTCTCTCTGCTTGCCTTTTTGCCTATCTCTGTGAAATAAATAAATAAATTCTTTAAAAATTTCCAAAATACAAATTTATCAAAAAATTGATCCATATATTTAATATTGAAGCATTTTCTTCCTCTTTAAATATTACTAAATAAATGATACATATTGCAATTATTGGCATCTTAGAGTCGAAGAAACATACTAATTAATATTGATAAATAGGGGCGCCTGGGTGGCTCAGTGGGTTAAAGCCTCTGCCTTTGGCTCAGGTCATGATCCCAGGGTCCTGGGATGGAGCCCCGCATTGGGCTCTCTGCTCAACAGGGAGCCTACTTCCTCCTCTCTCTCTGCCTGCTTCTCATGATCTCCATCTGTCAAATAAATAAATAAAATCTTAAAAAATATATATTGATAAATGGCTGGCATTTCATATTACTTTTTTTTCTAACAATTGCTCTTTGGGGAGCAAATGATAGAAAACAATTCCATCTAACTCATGCTGATAAAGGAATTTACTTGCTCACATAACTGAAAATTCAGGAGTTCAGGTATGGCTTGACCCAGGCACTTGATTGATTTCCTAAGAGCTCTGCCTCTCTCATTATCTCTACTCTAGTTTTTTATTGGGTTTGGGATTTTTTCAGGTTATTTGTTTTGTTTGTTTGTCTTCATTTTTCTGGTAGGCTATATCCAGGAAAAATAACCATCCAAAGATGACTTGGTCCTATGAGTTTTTATCTCATGGATGAGAAGGTTTCTTTCCTGAGAGATCTGACAGAAACCCAAAATTGTGATGAACTCTGGGGGAGGAGGGGAATAAGCAGAAAATGATCAGGATTTCTACTGTACTTTCTTAGGTAACATAGCCCAAAGAGAACCCCAGATGGTATGGATTTTCCCACTGTTTAGATTTCCAACTCTTGTTAAATCAAAGTTGGGCCTCATTAAAATGGCTTGTTCTATTATTTGTCTCCCTCCTCGGACCCATCTTGTTTCATTTTTCCCTAACTTCCCCCCAAGAACCCCCGCCCTGCACTTCAAGTTCCTCTGTCAGAGACTCTTAATCTCAGGAAACAAACTGAGGGCTGCTCTGGGTGAGGGGGGTGGATAGGTGATGGACATTGGGGAGGGTATGTGCTATGGTGAGTGCTGTGAATTGTGTAAGACCGATGATTCACAGACTTGTACCCCCGGGGCAAATGATACATTATGTTAATTTTTTTTAAAGATTTTATTTATTTATTTGACAGAGAGAGATCACAAGTAGACAGAGAAGCAGGCAGAGAGAGAGAGGGAAGCAGGCTCCCTGCTGAGCAGAGAGCCGGATGCGGGACTCGATCCCAGGACCCTGAGATCATGACCTGAGCTGAAGGCAGCGGCTTAACCCACTGAGCCACCCAGGCGCCCCACATTATGTTAATTTTTAAGAAATGGATTGTTCTAAAGAATGTTCAGAATAGAGTTACTATCCCACGGTGGGGCACCTGAGTGGCTCAGTGGATTAAGCCTCTGCCTTCAGCTCAGGTCATAATCTCAGGGTCCTGGGATAGAGCCCCACATTGGGCTCTCTGCTCAGCAGAGAGCCTGTTTCTCCCTCTCTCTCTGCCTGCCTCTCTGTCTACTTGTGATCTCTCTCTCTGTCAAATAAATAAATAAAATCCTAAAAAAAATATATCCCATGGTAAAATCAGATGTTCCTAATTGATTATGGGTAACAAAAGAAAAGTTTCCATCTTTACACATCCTCAATCCAATTATCCAAAGACATTCTAATATACCTTTTAGTTTTACTTTGTTTTTTCATGACCATTTCAGTGCCCTGGGTGTTAAAACTTATCCTCTATGATATTGCTTATTCTACATTTCCTTTAAAAGGACAGAGATCATGAGGCCTAGAAGGGAGCATCCTTGCCGTTCAATCTGCTATCCACATTGAATCTGTCACCTCCCAATTCAGAAAGACTGAGACTTAACAGAGGTCACAAAGTGCAGAAGCAACATCCACTGCTCTTTCCATCATACATGTTTGTAAACTTAGAGTGTAAATTTGCCTATAAAATCATTTAGACACATTTACCTTATCTTAGAAGCCCTAGAGTTTCAAGGACATGTAACTTATCTCTCAGGGACTACCACATTGCTCAAAACAAACTGGAAGTTGCACCTGAGATATATAACACAGGAAAAATTTCAGGCTGGTCCACTGAGGGGTCTTACTTTAACAGTGCTTTCTTTGGGTAAGGAGGGAAATGGAGTTGTTTAAAATTGAGAATTTCTTCCATTTCATTTAAGAACAACAAATTTTAAAGTGTGACTCTCTCTAGTCATGAAAATAACTCCTCCAAATGTCCCTTTTAAAAAGTTTGCAAGCTGCAAAGATACTTACGTTATGCCCTATAAACTTGACCTTAACACCTTAAGAAGTGTTATTGCTTTCAGTTGACTGGAGGGTATGAAAAGCAATTGCTCACACTTTATCAGCTTTTGACAATAGGCACTTATGGGCCTAAGTGATCTAAAATAGATTAATGAGGCACTAAAGTACTTTAATGAATAATGGAGCATTTTAAAATTTATTTTGTTTTTTAATTCATTTAACTGCAATCCATTTAGTAACTGAAACACTCCCTCCTGAACATATTAAAAGGCATTTTACATTGAAGCTTTTATCAATTTAGTACGTTTCAATTCCTTTATCATTTATTCATTTTATTAATTTATTCAGTGAATTGAGTTTCACCCTACAAACACTTTAGAAATCAATAATTTTATTGGGTTCCACATGCAACAAAATAACATTTCAGCAGGTTAACCAGGGAATTTGGAATCTATAAAGAGAACACCATTGGCATAATGCAAAAATACTGTTATCATTTCAAAGAGCATAGGATGACAGGGGGTCCACTCAAGAATTTTTATTCTGTCTCCTTGAAAGGTAGAGTTTTAAAATAGTAAAAGATGGTTTGCAGGCATTTTATATCTTTCCCTTTTCTTTATATTAGTCACCTATTAGAATATTAGTAATATTTCCCCTCCCTCTCTTAGATTCACTCTTTTAAAGCACACCCATACCCTTTCCTCACTGATTAAAATAATATAGATCTTAATGAACCAATTCACACTCAACTCCCATATGTTTTCAGCTGGACTAATAAGGAGTCATGATAGAATTTCATGCATCTACACAGCATAAAGAAATTTCTAAATAATAGTTGGCAGGCTAGGTCGGGGGAAGATCTTCCTTCTCTAATGAAATGACAAGGTTTTGGCAGTCATCTATGTGGAAAGCTGCTCTGGCCCCTTAGAGTGATTTAAGATTTTTTATTTTTTATTTTTTATTTTTTTTTAAAGATTTTATTTATTTACTCGACAGACAGAGATCACAAGCAGGCAGAGAGGCAGGCAGAGAGAGAAAGGAGGAAGCAGGCACCCCGCTGAGCAGAGAGCCTGATGCGGGGCTCAATCCCAGGACCCTGGGATCAAGACCTGGCCAAAGGCAAAGGCTTTGACCCACTGAGCCACCCAGGCAACCCAGATTTTTTTAAAAATAATTTCCTTCTTGGCAGGTTAGAACTTTATCTGTGAGATTTAACCAGAAACAATTTTGTCCTTTGGGTCCACAGAACCGAGGCTCTTTGGAAAAGCTTGTTTCCTTGGTCTACCCTTAACTACCTTAAACCATCATCCTCTAAAGCAACTGAAAATAAATGACTCTGTACTGCCTTGTTCAGCATTGTGTAACCCCAGGTACTGGGCTGATGCACGTAAATTCCACCTGAGGTTTCAGCCCACCCTGACAGTGGCTAAATTCTAGATCATTCTTACTGTTGAACCATTTCAAAACTTAACACTACAATTCTTCAATCACTGTGTTGTAGTCTTAGTCCCTAGTATTGGCCATTTTCCTTTGTCTTACACAGTGCTTTACACATTTTTCAATAACTATTTGTCACATAAATGACTCCCAATCTCCTACATGCCCCATATTCATCCAGTGTCCCTGCTTTATGCCCCAGTCTCTCAGAAACTAGACTATCACCCATGTGTGAGTTTCTGATCCCTGGTCCTCAGGCACCATCCAGACCCCTCCTATTACCGGAAACGTACAGTATTTCTCTCATATCCTGAATTGAAACCACTCATCCTAGAATTATATTTACATTTTAGAGAATACTTTTCGTATCTTTTAAGAACATACCCCCAAAATTCAACCTCACTCTCTGCAACATGACTTTGAGTACATTTTTCAGAGACCACTCCCTAGAATGACTGACCTTGAGGGGTCAAATGTTCAAATTTAATGTTCAAACCTTTAGATTCTACACTCTGCCAGGTCTCTTAGTCTCTGCCTGCCCCTGCCCAATATACACGGTCATTGTCAAATGTCTGATTCAAATAGGTCGTTCTTTTCTCTTTTTACAGAAGGATCGGACAGAGATTTCAATACTATGGTTCCTACACTACATTTAGCAATACATTCTACTGCATGTAGTAATGGAAAACATTTAGATTAGAGGAAAAGGGGGAATCCTCTAGATCATCTCATCTCCTATAGCAACCTGTTGAGTATCTTCAGAGAAAATTACAAAATATTTATAGAGGACCTATCATGTGCCAGGCTCTCAGGTAGATTTGGAAGGTACAGATTTCAATTAAAATACTATCTATATCTGAATAATACAACAAAGGTATACTTTTGATCTTCTATGATAAAGAGACCAAATTAGGTACACAACAACTAGGAGAAAAATAAAAGTATCCCATAATATCAAGGGAGCACAAGCAATGACCCTGTTAAGTAAATATTTTTTTAAAGGATAAGTAAATAATCCACAGCTAAAGCTTCACCTAATCTTTAAGAAATTTTATTCTCTCAATTCTTGCCCCTATCTGATAGAGTCAGATAGCTTATCTGGTGCAAATTAAATTCTCTATTCTGTTTCATTCATGTATATGTCTATTTTTGCCAAATGTCATACTGTTTTAATTACTATAGGTTTGTAATACAGCTTGAAATCAGAGTGTGAAATATCTTCAGCTTTGTTCTTCTCAAGATGGCTTTGGCTATAAGGGGTCTTTTATGGTTCTATACAACTTTTAAGATTGTTTGTTACATTTCTGTGAAAAATGCCATTGGAATTTTGATAAGAATTGCTTTGAGCCTATAGATTGCTTTGGGTAGCAGTGTGCACATTTTAACAATGTAATTCTTTCAACCTATGAACATGAAACATCCTTCCATTTATTTGTATCTTGTAGTTTTCAAAACAGGTCTTTCACCTCCCTGATTAAATTTATTATAGGTCTTTTATTCTTTTTGACACAGGTTTGAATGAGATTGCTTTCTTAACTTCTCTTTCTAGTAGTCATTCTTAGTGTGTAGAAATGCAACAGACTTTTGTGTATTGATTTTTCATCCTGCAACTTTACTGACTCATTTTTTCATTCTAACAGTATTCTCATAGAGTCTTTATGGTTTTCTATGTATACCATGTCATTTGCAAGTAAAGACAGTTTAACTTTTTCCTTTCTGATTCAGGTGCCTTTTATATCTTTTCTTGCCTAATTGCTTTGCCTAGGACTTCCAGGACTACAATGTCATGTTCCTGATCTTAAAGGAAAGGCTTACATCTTTTCACCATTGAGTATGATGTTAACTGTGGGCTTTGTCACACATGGCCTTTATTATGTTGAGCTATGTTCCCTCCATACCTACTTTGTTAAGAGTTTTTATCATAGATGGATGTTGAACTTTGTCAAATTCTTTTTCTGTATCTATTAAGATGATCCTATGATTTTTTTTTTCCATTTTGGTAACGTGGTGCATCACATTGACTGATTTGCAGATGTCGAACCACCTTTGCATTCCTGGAATAAATTCCATTTGATCATGGTCTATGATCCTTTTAATATACTGTTGAGTTGGGGTTCCTAATATTTTGCTGAGGATTTCTAAATCTGTGTTTATCAAGGGCACTGGCCTTAATTTTCTTGTCTTATGGCTTCCTTGTTGGATTTTGGTATCAGTAATGCTGACCTCATAAAATGAGCCTGGAAGACTTACCTCTTTTATTATTTTTGAAGAGTTTATAAAGAATTGGTAATAATCCGTCTTTGAATGTTTGGTAGAATTCACCAATGATGCTGTCTGGTCTGGACTTTGGAGATTTTTTAATTTGATTAAATCTCTATACTAGCAATTGGTCTGTTTGGATTTTAGTCTTGATAGGTTTGTATGTCTCTGGGAATTTATCCATTTCTTTCAGCTGTCCAATGCTAGTATATAATTGTTCATACTCGACTCTCATGATCCTTTCTGCTTTCTGTGGTATCAGTTATAAATCTCTTTCATTTCTGATTTTATTTCTTTTTTTCTTGGTGAGTCTAGCTAAAGGTTTGTCAATTCTGTTTATCTTTTCAAAGAACAAGTGCTTAGCTTCATTGATGTTTTCTATGGTCTTTTTAGTCTCTATTTCATTCACTTCTGCTCTAATCTTTGTTATTTCCTTCCTTCTGCTAACTTTGGGTCTCATTTATTCTTTTCTAGTTCCTTGAGTATACCTCAAGTTAAGATTGTTTGAGGATTCTCTTATCCCTTGAAGTAGACATTTATTGCTATGAACTTCCCTCTTAAAACTGCTTTTGGTGCATCCCATAAAGTTTGATATATTGTGTTTCCATTTTCATTTGTCTCAAGGTGTATTTTTCTTTCTCTTTTGATTTCTTCTTTGATCCATCAGTTGTTCAATAGCATGTTGTTTAACATCCACATATTTGTGAATTTTCCAGTTTAATCTCTAGTAGTTTCATAACATTGTGCTTGGAAAAAATGTTTGGTATGATTTCAACCCTCTTAAATTTATTATTATCCATTTTGGGAATATTTCTTGTGCACTTAAGAAGAATGCATATTTTGTTGCTCTTGAATGAAGTTTTGTATATATCAAAGTCCATCTTGTCTAATGTGCCATTTAAAGCTGATGTTTCCTTATTGATTTTCTGTCTGAATTGATTAAGTAGCACATTCAAGTTCCCTACTATTGTTGTATTGTTGTCTATCTCTCTCTTTAGATGGGTTCGTATTTGCTTCATCTCTTCAGGTGCTCCTATGTTGGGTGTGTAAATATTTAGAAATGTTGTATCACCTTTTTGGACTGACCCCTTTACCATGATGTAATTCCCTTCATTGTGTCTTACTACAGTCTTTCCTTTCTTTTGTTTAAGGATAGCTACTCCAACTTTCTTTTGGTTTCCATTTGCATGGCATAGCTTTTCCCATCCCTTCACTTTCAGAGTGTGTGTCCTTACATCTAAAGTGAGTCTCTTGTGGGTAGCATATAGATGGGTCTTTTTTTATCCATTCAGCCACACTATGTCTTTTGATTGGAGAATTTAGTCCATCTACATTTAAAGTTATTACTGATAAGTACATATTTATTGGCATTTTGTTAATTGTTTTCTGTTTGTGTAGTTCCTCTCTGTTCTTTTCTTCTTCTCTTATTCTCTTCATTTGTGGTTTGATGGCTGTATTTAGAGGTATGCTTATATTCTTTTCTTTCTCTTTTGTGTATTCACTATAGTTTTTTCCTCTATGGTTTCCATGAGGTTTACATATAACAACTTATATCTATAACAGTCTGTTTTAAGTTGATAACAAAATTAAGTCTGAATCTATCATAAAGCTCATCATTATTACTTTCTTCCCCCTACCATGCTTTTTATGTCACATTTTGCAACTTTTTATTTTTTGTATCCCTTATTATTATAATCATAATTATTGTTACTACTTTTGTTTTTTAACCCTTACACTAGCTTTTTAAGTAATTAATACAATACCTTTACTATATATTTACCTTTCCAGTGAGGCTTATTCTTTTATATGTGTTCTTTTTACTAGTTAGTACCCTTCCTTTTCAGCTTAACAAAGCCCTTTAACATTTCTTGTAAGGCCAATTTAGTGGTGATGAACTCCTTTAGCTCTGGCTTGTCTGAAAAATTCTTTATCTCTTCTCACACCTGACTGATAATTTTCCCAGACAGAGTATTCTTGGTTGGAAGGATTTTTCTTCCATACTTTGAATATATCATGCCATCCTCTTCCAGCCTACAAACTTCCTGCTGTAAAATCGGCTGATAGTCTTATAGGGGTTTCCTTGTACATTAAACTTGTTTTCCTCTTACTGTATTTGATATTCTCTCCTTCTTTTTAACTTTTTTGACATTTTAATTAGAATGTCTGTGGTGTGGGTCCCTTCTCATTTCAAATATTTTCAAGCAATTTGAAAGATTATCACTTTCTATTATTTTTGTGATAAACTTTTACAATCAGAGGACAGAAAAGTTATATTAAAAAAGAAAAAAACAGGGGCGCCTGGGTGGCTCAGTGAGTTAAAGCCTCTGCCTTCGGCTCAGGTCATGATCTCAGGGTCCCAGGATCGAGGCCTCTGCTTGGGCTCTCTGCTTGGCGAGGAGACTGCTTGCCCCTCTCTCTGCCTGCCTCTCTGCCTACCTGTGATCTCTGTCAGTCAAATAAATAAACAAAATCTTAAAAAAAAAAAAAAAAGAAAAAGAAAAAAACAGGAGCACCTGAGTGGCACAGGTGGTTAAGCAACTGACTCCTGGTTTTGGCTCAGGTTCCTGAGATTGAGCCCACACGACAGGCTCCACATTCCACATGGACTCTGCTTGGGGTTCTCCCTCCCTCTCCTACTGCCCCTCCCCCCACCTCTCTCCCAAAAATAAATATTTTTTTTAAAAAGGAAAAAAGGCTCTATCCTCATAATAAATATTTGCCACAATGAATCTACTCAAAAAATAATTACACATATAAACACATGCACACAATTCTAAGAATGATTTGAGCAACACTAACATGAACACAGAACCTTCCAATGTGAGTATTCTGAAAATATCTCTTTAGTATAGGACTTTGGGATCTCTCTGGGATGTATAGTAATGACTTATTTAATAAATATTTGGGGGGTTATTTAAGTAAAAAATCAGCCTACATCAAAGATTTTGGAAAACTGTCATTGAAATGAGAGGCATAAATAGACACATGAAAAAGTGCTCCACATCACTTGGAATCAGGGAAATACAAATCAAAACTACAATGAAATACCACCTCACACCAGTCAGAATGGCTAAAATTAACAACTCAGGAGATGACAGATGTTGGCAAGGATGAGGAGAAAGGGGAACCCTCCTACACTGCTGGTGGGAATGTAAGCTGGTGCAGCCACTCTGGAAAACAGTAGGGAGGTTCCTCACAAAGTTGAAAATAGAGCTACCCTATGACTTAGCCATTACACTACTGTATTTACCCTAAAGATATAAATGTAGTGATTCAAAGAGGCACCTGCACTCCAACGTTTATAGCAGCAATGTCCACAATAGCCAAACTATGGGAAGAGCCCAGATGTCTACCAACACATGAATGGATAAAGAAAATGCAATACACACACACACACACACACACACACACACACACAAAATGGAATGTTATGCAGCCATCAAAAAATGAAATCTTACCATTTGCAATGATGTGGATGGAACTAGAGGGTATTATACTAAGCAAAATAAATCAATCAGAGAAAGACAATTATCATATGATCTACTGATATGCAGAATTTAGAAAATAAGGCAGAGGAAAAAAATGAAACATCATGAAACCAGAGAAGGAAACAAACCATAAGAGACTCTTAATCTCGGAAACAAACTGAGGGTCGCCAGAGGGGAGGGAGATGGGGGGATGGGGGGAGTGATGTTGGGGAGGGTATGTGTTTTGGTGAGCACTTTGTGTTGTGTAAGACTGTTGAATCACAGACCTGTACACTTGAAATGAATAATACATTATACGTTAATAATAAAAAAATAAAAAATAAAAGAAATGAGAGGTATATAAGTTGTGCCAACATTTGAGCAATCATAAGCCATCAGACAGATTCAGGATTAGACCAAGCTTGAGGAAGCCCAAGATTCCCAGGTCTTGTCCTGGTCAAAGTTGGTATCAATTGAACACAGCAAAAGAATGAGGGAATTCAAATTCCATTCACTTTTTGACACTATTACAACAATATCTACTTTAAAGGCATTTTTACAGCATTTACACTTCATTCTAATGATTTCATAAATTGAAGAAAGGATAATAAACAGAAAGTAAAAGCATACTAGGAAATGTATTTGACTCAGCAGTATTTGGCAATGTGATTGCCCAGAAAAATCCACTACAACTTTTAAATTCTGCCCATAACTTGCTTGCCCACATATTTCTCCTGAAACTGTGTGACAACAGTTTGTCTACTGTCACTTTTTTAAAATTATATTTGTTGCTACTACAGTTTCATATTCTTGAGTATAGTTTGATTTGTATTTTCCTTCTTGTGTTTAAGACAGTTGAGTAAGACTTCAAATAAGGATATTATAAAACCCTTCAGGGAAGAGATTTTTTTCTAAGTAGCCTTTACCTAAAATTGTAGTCAATTGCACCTAGAAAAATGCAGCTATATTTTAAGTGTAATTTTCCATTATTTTAGCTTAATATACATTTCAGAATCTAAAACATAGAAGATGTACAACTTTCCTGGAAAAATATGCCATCTGTTTTTTTTATACATGAATTTTCCTCTTAAAATGTTTCAGCATGTTTAGATAATTGAGGGGCTTTTTAATGACTTTCTATTTAAAATCACCCTCAAAAAGCTATCCTAAGCAATAAAAATTCAATGTAAAAACCATAAAATAATATGTATCTTGCTAGTTAGATTCCATATACAATACCAAAAAATTGCCAGATCAAAGATAAAAGACAGAAATAACTAGCAACATATTGTATATGTATTTTAGAAAGTTCACCAGAATAAAAGGACTAGGGAAGGTAGGGTAGGAAAACTTCCTTGGAAGTAATTCCAGTAATTAGATAACTTTTTTATTATTCAGTGGAGCCAGTAACATTCAAAACTGAAGTATTTCACCATAATTATTGATCATGCCTTTGTTTTGCATAACTTAGGCACTGAAAATAAACAGGTATTACACTTTCAAACAAAATGGGCTTGACTATGGACTCTGAAAAACAACCTGAGGGTTTTGAAGGGGCAGGGGGTGGGAGGTTGGGGGAGCCAGGTGGGGGGTATTTAAGGAGGGCACGTATTGCATGGAGCACTGGGTGTGGTGCAAAAACAATGAATACTGTTACGTTGAAAAGAAATTAAAAAAAAAAAAAAAGAAAACCACAATGAGATATCACCTCACACCAGTCAGAATGGCTAAAATTAACAAGTCAGGAAATGACAGATGCTGGCGAGGATGCGGAGAAAGGGGAACCCTCCTACACTGTTGGTGGGAATGCAAGCTGGTGCAACCACTCTGGAAAACAGCATGGAGGTTCCTCAAAATGTTGAAAATAGAACTACCCTATGACCCAGCAATTGCACTGCTGGGTATTTACCCTAAAGATACAAACGTAGTGATCCGAAGGGGCACGTGCACCCGAATGTTTATAGCAGCAATGTCTACAATAGCCAAACTATGGAAAGAACCTAGATGTCCATCAACAGACGAATGGATAAAGAAGATGTGGTATATATACACAATGGAATACTATGCAGCCATCAAAAGAAATGAAATCTTGCCATTTGCAACGACGTGGATGGAACTAGAGGGTATCATGCTTAGCGAAATAAGTCAATCGGAGAAAGACAACTATCACATGATCTCCCTGATATGAGGGAGAGGAGATGCAACATGGAGGGTTAAGGGGGTAGGACAAGAGTAAATGAAACAAGATGGGATTGGGAGGGAGACAAACCATAAGTGACTCTTAATCTCACAAAACAAACTGAGGGTTGATGGGGGGAGGGGGGTTGGGAGAGGGGGGGTGGGATTATGGACATTGGGGAGGGTATGTGCTATGGTGAGTGCTGTGAAGTGTGTAAACCTGGCGATTCACAGACCTGTACCCCTGGGGATAAAAATATATGTTTATAAAAAATAAAATTAAAAAAAAAAAACAAACCAATAATTGAATGCATGACAGTTCACAGAATGACCACATCTATGACTTAAGGCATGAGAAGGACAAAAATGAAAAAGGGCAGTTGGGGTGCATGGTTTAGTAGTGCAATTGTGACTTAAAGTCAGGAGATTTGGGTGATAGTCTCACCCTCACATAGTCGTTAGCTGTATGACCTTGGGTAATCATTTCATTCCTCTAGGTCCTTATCTTCAGAATGAAGGAGTTGGGTTAAACCAGCCCTGTGGTCACTTTATCACTAACATTCTATGATTCTTTGGAAACTGAGGCTAGGGCATCATCTCTTTAGGGTGTAGGAAAGTCTGGAAAGGGATCCTGTATTGATACTGGGCTGGACTTGACTTCACGAAGAATTAAAAAATATTCTTACTTTCCCCCAAAATGGAAGTGAGTGAAACTTTATTAAGGCTTTTCAAATTCTAAGGGGAATAAGCTGCATTTTATGAAAAAAAAAAAAAAGAAAGAAAGAAAGAAAGAAATGGGCTTGATTATACTGAGCTAAACATCTAGATTGATATTGTTAACAGAAGCTATCTAAAAACTATGGCTGGGATGTCTGGTATCTTAATTAAAATTCCACAAAACCTAGCAAAGCTAGGAAACTTTCATTCTCTAGGAAGCTAAAGAAAAAAGATATAATTCAATCTTTTGGCAGGCTCCCAAATGCCAACTCTCTTCTTGTGAGATTATGAGATATACACAGAATGTACTGGGTAACACCCTATCGAAACTTTTTTTTTTTAAAGATTTTATTTATTTATTTGACAGAGAGAGATCACAAGTAGGCAGAGAGGCAGGCAGAGAGAGGGAGAAGTAGCTCCCCGCTGAGCAGAGAGTCTGATGTGGGACTCGATCCCAGGACCCTGAGACCATGACCTGAGCCGAAGGCAGAGGCTTAACCCACTGAGCCACCCAGGAGCCTCCACCCTATTGAAACTTGTCCCCTTTTTCATTTTGTTACCTCCATCCCTTCCAGGGGTAAATCTGAGTGAGTAAGAAGGTAGCCTGAGTTCTTAAAGTTCCCCGCTAGGATGGATTTCTGCCCACTCTGTTTGCCCTGGCTGATCACTTACCATCCCTACACATACTCTTGGTCATCCTCTTCTTACCTACTCAACACAAGGACATACAGGTCCAAATACAAATATATATATATATATAGCATACTTACCTCTGTTTCTTTTTTTTCCACAATCTGATTTTTCTGTTCTTTCTAATTTTCTACATTTATTTCTATTTCTATTTCTGACTTTCTGCATTCAAAACCTCTCTTTTATCTAGGACAGCTGAAATTTATATACCATTTGTTGATCATGTCTAAGACTTGTTTCTTAGTAAGTTATTCTGAAACTTATTTATTTAAGAAAGAGAGAGAGGGGGAGAGAAGGAAACTCTCCACTGAGCTTGGAGGCAAACATGGGGCTTGATCCCACAACCCTAAGATCACGTCTTAAGCTGAAATCAAGAGTTAGCCATTTAACTGACTGAGCCACTCAGGTGCCCTGAAATCTTTTTAAAATAGTTTATTATTCAGAGATGAATTTCCAGATTTATTTCCCTTGTGAGACATTAGCTCTACAGGGTAGAATGTTAAAATTGGGGACTACATTGCCCGAGTCCAGTTCATAGACCCAAGTTCTCATCAAACAGAGAACTGGATAGAGGCCCTTTACTGTGTGACTGATAGTATCTCAAAGCCGTAGCCTGAGAATGTTGATTGCTCTCATATTTCAACATGTATTCCAAACAGAACAAAAGTCAAAGACATAGTTAATCATTGGATTTGTTGATAAATGAAAATCTACTAATCCTTTTCACCCTCAACCCCTTCGTGTTGTCATTTCTTCCTTACCTACTTTAAATTACATTGTCAATCTCTTTAATCACTCCTTTGTCCTTTTGTTTTATTTTATTGCCTGGAAAATCTCCAACCTTGAGTAAATGCACTGATGCTGCAACTGTCTTGTGCACCTGAAGGGTGATGGAGAAAATCACTCAACCAGACTGACCAACCTCAGTTTAAGTTCCTTCCCACTAATTTCAGACAGCCCTTCATGGAATCCCCTAATAATGCCTCTCCCAGTTTCTTAGCCAACTACCCCATGTCTTCTGTTCTCTCTTCAAATTATACCACCTCCTGCCTGTCTTCATACTTAGCTGAAAGAATCAGAAAAGAACTTGCACAAACTGCTCCCACATTTACCTACCAACATCTCTGTTCATAAGCCCTGCCTTCCCAGATGAACTGTCCAACTCCTATCAATGGCCAACCCCTACACTTGTAAATTATGTACATGCCCCCACACAATGATATTTCTCCAGCAATTCTTCCCTCTCTTTCCTGCAACTATTTCATCTCTCTACTTGGTTATTTCTTTCACCATACAAACTTGCTCTATCTCCCACCCTAAAAAATATAATCTCTCTGCTCTCACATTACTCACTAGCTACAACTCTATTTCTTTTGTGACTTTAAGCAAAACTCCCGGAAATTTTTGTCTATACTTGGTGTCTCCAAGTTCTCTCTTCTCCTTTTCTCTTATAGCACTCCAGTGAGGCCACTGCCCTGTACAGTCTGCCAAATTTATCTTTGACCTTCACATTGATAAGTCCAAAGAATAATTTTCTTTCACCTTCTGTTTGAACTATAAACAGTGTTGCACTCTGTCTATCCCTCCTTTCTTCCCAAAACTCTTTCTTCATTTGACCTACAAAAACATTCTCTGGTTCTTCTCTTATAACCCAGGACATTATAAAATCACCATTTTCATCATTATAATAGTATTACAAGATCTCTGTTTTTTATTATTTGTTACTTCTGTTATTTTTTATTATCTTGAAAATTCTAGGCAAGTCAATAAAACATAGCAAAGAAATAAGAAGTACAGCTATCTAACTAGAGGAAGCAAAATTATTATAATGTACAGAGAAAATATCTACCTAAAATTTTAGTTACCCAAAAATAACTTTAACATAAAATGTGCAGTTTCTAAATGAAGAGACTATAAAATGTTAGGGAGAGACACGAAAGATATCTTGATAAAATACAACATAATTGTAGAAACTTAAAATGGGAAGTGAATAGCTTATAGCAAGTGGAGACTGCTTCTGAAGCCCTTAGTTACTGAAATATATATGATGTTCCTGGATTAGGAACTTAGGTATCATAGAGTTGTCAATCTTAACAGCTTAATCTACATGTTTAATAAGATTCAAATAAAAATCTCAAGATGTGGGGCACCTGGGTGGCTCAGTGGGTTAAAGCCTCTGCCTTCAGCTCAGGTCATGATCCTGGGGCCCTGGGATGGAGCCCCGCATCCGGCGCTCTGCTCCGCAGGGAGCCTGCTTCTTCCTCTCTCTCTCCTGCCTCTCTGCCTACTTGTGCTGTCAAATAAATAAATAAAATCTTTAAAAAAAAAAATCTCAAGATGTTTTCTACAAAGTGGTTCTCAAGTTTACCAAGAAGTTATTACAATCAAAACAAGAGGGTAGCTCTGCAAACAGTTAGAAAACTGGAGAAATCCAAATAGAGTCTGAAATTTAGTTAATAATGCTGTGTCAGTGTTAATCATACAATGGACATGAACAGATAACCACAAGACAGATATAAGTGTTGTTTTATTTGTTTGTTTTATTATTTTTTTAAGTTTTTATTTAAATTCCAATGAGTTAACTAACATACAGTGTGATATTAGTTTCAGGTGTACCATCTAGTGATGCAACGCTTCCATACACACCAGTGCTCATCACAAGAGCATTCCTTACTCCTCACCACCTATTTAACCTCTTCGCTGGTAACCATCAATTTGTTCTCTATAGTTAAGAGTCTGTTTCTTGGTTTGCCTCCCTCTCTCTTTTTTCCCCTTTGTTCATTTGTTTTGTTTCTTAAAGTCTACATATGAGTGAAATCATATGGTATTTGTCTGTCTCTGACTGACTTATTTCATTTAGCATAATACATTCTAGCCCCATCCATGTCATGCTGTTGCAAATGGCAAGATTTCATTCTTCTTAATGTCTGAGTAAATTCCAGTGTGTGTGTGAGCATGTGTGTGTGTGTACTGTCTCTTCTTTACCATTCATCAGTGGATGGATACTTAGGCGGTTTCTATAATTTGGCTATTGTACATAATGTTGTTATTGACATCAGGGTGCATATATCCCTTTGAATTAGTATTTTTGTATCTTTGGGTAAGTACCTACTAGTGCAATTCCTGGATAACAGGCAGTTCTATTTTTAATTTTTTGAGGAAACTCCATACCATTTTCTGAATGGCTTCACCAGTTTGCATTCCCACCAACAATGCAAGAAGTTTCCCGTTTCTCCACAACCTCACCAACACCTGTTGTTTTTTGTGTTGTTGATTTTATCCATTCTGATGGGTGCGAGGTGGTATCTCACTGTAGTTTTCATCTGCATTTCCCTGATGATGAGTGATGTTGAGCATCTTTTCATGTGTCTATTGGCGATCTGTATGTCTTCTTTGGCAAGAGACATATCTAGGAAGAAGTTGCTATGGCTGATGTCGAAGAACTTACTGCCTGTATTCTCTTCTAGGATTTTTATGGGTTTAAGTCTCACATTTAGGTCTTTAATCCACTTTGAGTTTGTTTTTACGTATGGTGAAAGAAAGTGGTCCAGTTTCACTCTTTTACATGCTCCAGCTTTCCCAACACCATTTGTTGAAGAGACAGTCTTTTTCCCATTGGATATTCCTTCATGTTTTGTCAAAGTTTAATTGACAATCTAGTTTGAGTTCACTTCTGGGATTTCCATTCTGTTCTATGGATATATGTGTCCCTTTTTGTGACAGTACCATAGTGTTTTGATCACTACACTCTGTCATATAACTTAAAATCCAGAATTGTGATGCCTTCAGCTTTGCTTTCCTTTTTCAAGATTGCTTAGGCTCTTTGGGGTCTTTCGTGGTTCCATACAAATTTTATGATTGTTTAACAAATACACTTTAAATTCAACCATTCTAATGGCCAAAAAGTAAAAGATTAGTAAGTTTTTTGCCATCATATTATGCCAATATTCAAACAATTAATAATATCCACTGCTGATGAGAATCTGTTCAAATAGACTATACTGTTGACACCACTGATGAGCATAGAAAATATGCAAGTTTCCTGGAAAGAGTTCTGACAGTGTACAAAAAGAACCTTTAGGGGTGCCTGGTTGGCTCAGTTGGTTAAGCATCTGCTTTCAGCTCAAGTCATGATCCCAGGGTCCTGGGATTAAGCCCTGCATCAGGATCCTTGCTCAATGGTGGCCTGCTACTCTCTCTCTCCCACTCTCCCTTCTTGTACCCTCTTGCTCTCTCTCTCTCTCTGTCAAATAAATGAATAAAATCTTTTTAAAAAGGAGAGAGAGAGAGAGAACTTTTAGAATGGTCATATCCTTTTGCCCAATATACAGGTGAACTATTGTCAATCTGCAGTTATTAATAGCAAAAAAAAATGGAAATGATCTACACACAGGGACAAGCACACACATACATGCATTAAAAGGAAACACACACACACACACACACACACACACACACACACAAAAACAGTATTTATTGCTGAGTAGTGACATTATGAGTAACTTTTATTTTTCTTCCTTTTACTTCTCTAAATTCATAATCTCTCTGGTAGCATCTATTATATAATTTTATTTTCTTTATATTTTTCTCTGTTCTCAAAATTTCCTCTAATTTTTCTTATAATTAGGACAGGAACACAAATTTTTACATTGAGAAAACAGTGAACATAATACACAGAGGAATATAAGAAATATTTAAATGCATCAAGATATTCAAGTATTTAAAATTTAAGAAACAAAACAGATGAACATAGGAGGAAAAAATGGGGGGGCAAACATAAAGCAGACTCTTAACATAGAGAACAAACTGAGAGTTGCCTGAGGGGAGGTGGACGGTGGGGGAGATGGGTTATCTAAGTGATGGGGATTAAGGAGCACGCTTGTGATAAGCACCAGGTGTTGTATCTAAGTGATGAATCACTAAATTTTACACCTGAAACTAGTATTACACTGTACGTTAACCAATTGGAATTTAACTAAAAACTTGAATGAATGAATGAATGAATCATGACAAGAAGTGTTAATGTTGTCTGATATTTTTATATTCCAAAGAAGAAGATAAGATTGCCATATTAATTCTGAGAACATCTGAAAACAAGAGAACATGCTGAGCTATTTGGCATATTCTCATTTTAGGACTGAACCAATGAATTATATAGTTTCTGGGTCTTTAGTCTACTATTTCAATTGACCCTAACCTCTAGTTGATAACTTCCGATCCTCCCCTCACTCCCTCCATTTCTGAGGGTGCTGGGGTGAGGGTGCTGAGACTGAGGGCTAGGGACAGCTGTGTCTGGTCCGGTATTACTGGAAATTCCAACTTGGTCCAGGGAGTTCCCAGTTGGACAAGACTTTCGTCCTCAAACACACAACACTAGAAACTTGCACAATCACCTCCGTGGAAATGGGGAAATTGCCACTGGGTTTTCAGAAATAGGTGACAATTTTCAGACCTTTTTTTGGCAGGGGGCACACAACTTTCACAAAACATTACTTGGCTTTACTGTGGTGAGAATACTCCGATATTTTCTATTCTGCTTTTGTCTATTTATTTTTTTTACCCCACTAAATTGATTTCATGAGTTTCCAGTGGGCCTTGATCCTAAGGATGAAAGCACTAGAAGAGAGAATATGGAGAATGCGAGCCGACCAAAAAAAAGCAAAAAACAAAAACGCTCACAGACAGATGTTTAGAAATGGAGCACAAGACAGATCTATGTAAAATGGACATTTCATCGTATTGGTTCCTTTATGCAGTCTTTAGAAGTGGGACTTTAAAAAAAAAAAAAAAGCAAAGATGGTTTTAGGAGCTATGCAGACCTAACATTAAATATTAGAGTGAGACAGCTATTATCCTTTTGTTCATTTAATACCTTCTGATTATCATGTACCGAAAGCCAAGTTGTCACTTCTTGCTAGAGAAACACTTTGAAGAAAGTATTCGGGTTTTTTAATTTTTTTTTAATTTTATTTAATTATTTGAGAGAGAGAGACAGAGAAAGCATGCAGAAGGCAGGGAAGGGGGGGAGGGGCAGAAGGAGAAGCAGAGAGCTGAGCAGAGAGTCCTATTATATGACCTGAGCTGAAGGCAAACGCTTAACCAATGAACCACCTAGGCTCCAAAAGTATGTTTTTTGTAATTGATCAAATAAGCACATGGAACAAGAATAAAAATGACTGCAAATGTTTATATGGTCTTGCCACATGCCAGGCACTGCTCTAAACACTTCTCACATATTTTATTTCATCCTCATTATAATTCTGTGAGGTAAATATAATTAATACCCTCATTCTATCAATTAAAAACTGAGACAGGGAGAAATTAAGTAGCTTGCTCAAGGTCACACTACTGGTAAGCGGCAGAGTAAGGATTTGAACCCAGGCAAGTGAGCCTATGCTCTTTAACTGCCATTCTGTGATTTACAGTGTCCAAAAGGAGAAACACAAAGTAAGGATCCCTTCTGCTCCCCTCTAAGCCATCTGCCCACACTTTTCTCCCCACAGGATACAACCACTGTCACTGGTTTCTTATCAAGACTTCCAGAGATATTCTATTCATATAATAAACAATAGGATATAAACAATACATACAATAAATAATACTACATAAAATATATACAATGTATAAAATAAAATATAAATATTTTATAAGATATATAAAAATCTGTGTGTATAGGTATATATTACAAATGAATCTTTTTTTTTTTTAATCTTTTTAGAAGGAGAGAGAGAGCATGAGGTGGGTGGGGGAGAAGGCAGAGGGAGAGGGAAAGAGAGAAGCCCAAACAGGCTCCACGCTCAGCACCAACCTTAACGCATGGCTCGATCCCACAACCCTGAGATCATAACCTGAGCCTGAGCCAAGAGTCAGGTGCTTGACCAACTAAGCCACCAGGCGCCCTTTCAAATGAATCTTTTTTCACATAACAATCTACTCGACATAGAATCTTCCACACAGTTTTAATGGCTCTGTTATATTCCATTGTGTGGATGCACCGTAACATTTCACTAATCACTATCAGTCAGCATTTATTCTATACTAATCTTTTGCTACATCAAACAGTGCTTCAGTAGATAATCTGGACATAGGTCATTTGGTGCCCTCATAAACAAATCTTCAGTATACATTCATAGAAGTTGCATTTGCTGGGTAAAAGGATATGGGCATTTTTTACGTTTATTTTAACAAAGAGAGAATATGCCTCAGGATGAGAGCCTTCCAGAGGCCAAAGTAGTTAGAATTTAATGACACTTATTTTCATTATTTACTTTTAAGTAAAGTTACCAAGTATTTATGACTAGTGATACTAGTTTTCCATTTATGAAAATTATATAAACCCTCGTTAGTGAGAAAGTCAGTTTTAAAAATATTTTATCAGGGGTGCCTGGGTGGCTCAGTGGGTTAAGCCTCTGCCTTTGGCTCAGGTCATGGTCTCAGCGTCCTGGGATCGAGCCCAGCATCGGGCTTTCTGCTCAGCAGAGAGCCTGCTTCCTCCTTTCTCTCTGCCTGCCTCTCTGCCTGATCTCTCTCTCTATGTCAAATAAATAAATAAAATCTTTTAAAAAAAATTTTATCATATAAATATTAAGGAGGTACATGAAGGTAGTCCTTGGTCCATTTATAACAGAGACCAAAAAAAGGCAAAGTCAGGGGGTAGGGTGGTAAATAATCATCTTAAAATGCACCCAGATTCACTTCTGTAACTTAATATTTTGAAAAATTTTCATGGTGATAAGAACAAGTGCCTGTACTCTGGATAAGTGCCAGATGGCTGACAGTCATTCTTCACAACTGGTTTGGCAACTTCAGCCTTATTCTGACAGGATCTCAGATGCTTCTGCATTGTGATCTCATGCCCACGCATAGATTATACTAACGTCTTCTTAGTCTATCTCGCACCAACTCTTTCGATTTTCTTCCCCTCAATACCTAGTAAAAAGGTACTCCACAAATGTTGACCACCCAACATGTTTCAGGTTTTCTACAACCGACTGCATGATCGAATTCCAGCCATAGGCATGTTTCATAGATTTTTACAGACGTTGCTTGTCTTATAATTTGTCGACCACCTTCAGGTTGCCAAAACACTCGAGTTCAACTGTGTTGCCATATCTAATACATCTTTTGTATGTTTAAGTCACCCTTAGGATCCAATACTTTCCCTTTCTCACAAAGCTATTTTGAATAATAATACATGATTCCACAATGTGTGTTAAACGTGGTCTTGTCCTGTGGACCCACTGAAGTTCTAGATAAGAAGCTAACCTACAGGGGCACCTGGGTGGCTCAGTCAGTCAAGCGTCTGCCTTTGGCTCAGCATCCTGTGATCCAACCTGGAGTGTGGCTCCCTGCTCAGTAGGGATCCTGCTCCTTCCCCTGCTTGTGCTCCCTCTCTCTCTCTCTCTCTCTCTCTCTCTCTGTGTGTCAAATAAATAAATAAATAAATAAATTTTTGAAAAAAGAAGCTCGCCTACAGAAAAATAAAAATACATGCCTAAGCAGTTACTTTCCTTGATTCTTTCATAAAGTATGCTCTTTAGCGATATTAATAAGTCCCATTGTGAACTTCAAATTGCTTTGGTCTTGGAATTTGTTTCCAAGTTATAGTCCAGATTCTGTATTCTGTTACCACACATTTCTATATTAAATTATTAGCCAAATCTAGTTATAGAAACTTCTGATCTTTGTCCCACAGACTACTTTTTCAAATCCCAGCTTGAAAACATTTAGTTATACAAACCATGCACTGTAAACTTATAACCATACTATGGCCAAGTGCCCTTTGTTTCCTATGTTCCCATAAAAATAAAAGTTTACAATTTTGTAGGAGTCCAAGAATTGTTCAGGTTATTCTAAGTGCAAAGTGCCACTGCTAATTTTTTTTTAATGGCACTGGGGAAATGCCATAGTAATTGTTAATTCTAATCCACAAGCTATTATTTTAGTACCTCTATTCTTATTCAAATTTTATATTGAATATATTGTTTTTGCCACTGGACAAAAAAAATACTGGCGGAATTATTAACCTCAAGGTTAACAATACCAACCCTCAAGGTCAACAGTCCACCAAAGAAATATAAACTACAAACTCTCCAGAGAAAGAAGTTCTTAAAATTATCACGTAATTTCATTTCAGTGTGTCACATCAGGTTTCGATTTTATTCCAAATATCTCCTAATGCAATCTATGTGTGTTTGAGTCTTTTCTTTTCAGTCACTCTGCAAGTAAACAGAAGTGTCCTTTTAATAATTCTTCAAATCCTCTTTAATTTTATTTAAAAATACTGGGACACATATCAGACTTTCTTTACCTTGCTAAATAATGCATATCCTGCATGCCCTTTTGACAGTGTTTTCCAATACATTGTCAGTTCTTTACCTTGTTCCTATGACTGCTTACTGAGGAAACTAATCAAGAAAAAATTCTTCCCATTCTGAACTGGTGGATCACTCATTGTGTAATAGTAATTGTAGCCACGACTTTTTAAGCCCCTGCTATGTGGCTGGTGCTATTGTAAACACAGAAACATAGACTCGTTTCTATAAACATTGCAATGCCCCTTGATATGAATCATATTATTGTCTCCAGTTGTGGATAAGGAAACTGAGGATTGAAAAGCAGCATGTTTTCCCAATGGTGCATACCTCATTTGAAGCAGAACTGGGATTCAAGCCCAGAGCTATCAGGCCAAACCCTTAAGTGCCACAGTTATTTACAGTGCCACACTAATTAAAATGGATCCTGTATTTGACTTATAATTGGTCTCACAATAGGTGAAGAAAAAATACTTTATTCCAAGGTCACATGTTACAAAATTTATATGAATCTATCGGTAAAGTATAGGCAGACATTACTGATTAAAAAGGACAAAACTGCTTTTAATAAGCAATTTCTCTCTTTATTCTGGAAAAAAACTAAAATAAATCCTACCAACAACTAGCCAATATCCTCTACTTTTATCTAAGTTCATTTAGTCTTCATTTAATTGCTTGCCGATTCATTTTCAATTTTGAACTTCACTGTGACCTTTCCATTCTTTCCTTTTTGCCTTCTTAAATCTATGTCAGACATTCATGGTGCAGCAATGCAGAATTTCATTCCAAATGGAAATGGATTTTCACACATATTATGACTGTGTGTCTGCCTTTCTCTATGTATACCACCCATATAACCTATATATAAAATTCTTTTTATGATACTAAAAATTGGCTTATCCAGAATTACATCCTCTACAATTTAAAAGCTTTTAGATCCCATTTTACAATTTCAGAGTATCTTAATTGTTTTGAGTGCCTTTTCAAAACAAGACTCTACAGCACAGAATTTTTGCCAAGGGGCACCTGGAGTTAAAGGTAGAACTGGCACTGAAACTCTGTGCTATTAAATCACAACTCCCCCATCTGTTCCTTAATCCACCCAGCAGCATGGAAGCCCAAAGGTTTAAATAAACTGCAGAACAAGATATTCACCAATGGGGTAAATTTCTCACTTTTTTTCTCTCTTTGAATATGGCTCATTATCACTGCTGTATTACACTATCAGTCATACAAAAACATATGCAACTAAATTACAAATGCATTAATTTTAGAAACTAACTGGAAGTGAAACATATAGTAGAATATGATGCTAGAATACATTGGTTTGGATAATTTCTCTTCAGATGCATTTAGGTTTTGGTCTATAGTGTGAAAAGGAATATAACAGAGGTTGACACAGTGTTTGTTTTCTTTCTTTCTTTTTTTTTTTTTTCAAATTTTTCTATAGATGTCATAAAAGGATAGCAAGCTTTGGTATAGTTGGGTTTACTAAGTTTTTCTTTTAATTAGTTGCTAACATTTAACTATCAAAGATTTTATATTACAAACAGATTTCCAGACCTTTTTACTCAAAAGGTCCAGTTACAGTGGGTACCACAAGCCATATGGTTGAGTATCAGTTGTCCCTACCAGACAGAGGCTGGATACCATCTTCCCTCACCTGCTTCACTGATTTATATTGCTTGACTAGTTTGCATTGAACATGGAATTTGAGGTTTTGGAAGACGTTAACAAGCTCTGAAAGGTATCACAGGAAATGTGAGTCAACATAGTGAAATATGGTGAGTCTGGTGACAGATAGACTCATTACAAAATCTCAGTGACATCTGTTATGCAAAATGCCCAGGCTCAGACTACTAGATTGATCTAAAAACATGATCCATGAAAGTCCTGTAAGTATGAGATCTGCACAACTCCAGATGCTTTTTCCCCCTTCAAAAGTATCAAAAACAAGATAAATTAAGAAGGCATTAAAAATTTAGGAACTTGGCAGATCAGTAAATAATACCCGTTTTAGCAGTAAGGCCTGAAAATCCTTGATTAAAATTTTCAGCCTGTGATTGAGTCATTTGAATACCTAAGGCAACTGTAAAACCCATCTATTCTTAACAGTTCCCTGGGCCAAGGGTGGTGATGGAGAAAATACAGACTCCAACACTGTGCCCAGGAAATCGAAGGAAATTCCTAAATCTATGCCCAAACCAGATTATGTCAAGATTCCTCCAAGTAAATGAGAAGAATGAAAGAAAACGCCTCCCCCCCCCCAAAAAAAACCTCGTTTGTTTATTTCTATACCATTTGTGAAATAAGAACTATCTGTAAGAAACAATTTCCTGGAGCCTTCCATAGATACACTCCCGTCTTAAATCCCAACATGATGTGAAATTGTCAAGATTGAGTAGAATTTGACCTAATTAGAAGAGTGGCTTTTCATCATGTTGGCACTGATTAAGGGCTTAGTTTACATCTAGGGAATGCCCCGCCTTCAAATGGCATTGCCATTAATCTGTTCTATGGTGCTGACAGAAACGCTCAGTCATAATGCATTGTCAGGTATTTTTACCTCATGCAAGAACTTGCTCTCATGAGCAATTACAATCTAATTAAAGTCATTAATGTTTACTCCTTTGGGAAATATAGGTATTCATAGAGATCAGAATCTTTTATGTTTTTCCATCTACTCTACAATTTATATTTTGTTTCGCACTTCTGAGAGTCTTCAGGAGTTATTTTCCTGTCACCCTAAAATAGAAACGTACCCTGTGGCAATGTTTTCAATATAGCTATTTGCAGTTAAATTGAATAAAAAATGAATAATGTGTTTATTAAGAGTATCAGGAGCGGAGATGCAACTTTTCTCATTATGTTATATTACTGTTTCTGCTGAGCTACAAGATATTAATAATTTTATAACATAAATAGTAGATTAAGCTTTGAAAAGTCATAACATCTACAGAAACATACCTGGACTGAAAATTCTTCCACATAGTGGCAATATCCTTTAAATAAAAGTAAAATATAAATATGGCACAAACTTTTAAAATTTTATTTTCCTGGGAAGTGTTTTCATTTTTCAAAACAAAAATGCATTTTTATATTGGTATTATAACATTGCTATGAACGCATTCTCCAATATACCTAGGGGTCCTTAACCAAATGCTATATGCATTAGAAAAGACAAGATAAAGAAATTGTTCTGTACTATTAGTATTGCACATGCCACATACTCTATTTCAAAAGACAAATAAGCTTAAATATTAATGGGCAATAATGACTTATACTTTTTTGCAGGGTTTGTCAGGCACTGGTTTGAATGTTTTGTATCATCTCATTAGATCCTCACACCTCATTCATTTTATCCCCTTTTAACAGAAGGGGAAACTGAGGCACAGAAAGTTAAGCAACTTGCCAAAGTCAACCAGCCAGTAAATGAATGACGGAGTCAGGATACAAACCCGCATGCTCTGACTCCGGTGCAGGACTTCTAGTGTCTTTTCCTATGCTATACTGTCCCTTATATGAAGGGCTTCTTCTTTTCAAAGTGGTAGTCATTCAAGTGCTATCTGTGAGTTTCAAACCCTCCTGCTATCCCTTTAATGCTTCTGTGACAATACTGCAGAGTAGATTTTTTTTTTTAATGTCTATGTCAGGGGCCTCTGGGTGGCTCAGTCAGTTTAGAGTCCAACTCTTGGTTTCAGCTCAGATCATGATCTCAGGGTTGTGAAACCGAGCCCCACATTGGGCTCCATGCTCAGCGCGGAGTCTTCTTGAGATTCTCTCTCCCTCTCCCTTTGTTCCTCCCTCTGCTTGTGCACTTGAACTCTCTCTCTCTCTCTAAAATAAATAAATAAATCTTTTAAAAAAATAAATAAAGGTCTATATCAGACACCAGGCCTCTTAACAAACTGCATAGATCTAGGATTTTCATAGAAATTTTCTAAGCCTCAGTTTCTTCATCTGCAAAATGGTACCTACTTCATAGAACTATTTTGAATTAAAGAAGGAACACATGAATGGGGTTCCTGGGTGGCTCAATGGGTTAAGGCCTCTGCCTTTGGCTCAGATCAGGATCTCAGGGTACTGGGATTGAGCCCCACATGGGGGGGGGTGTCTCTGCTCAGCAGGGAACCTGCTTCCTCCTCTCTCTCTGCCTGCCTCTCTGCCCACTTGTGATCTCTGTCAAATAAATAAATAAAATCTTAAAAAAAAAAAAAAAGAAGGAACACATGTAAAAATACTTAACTACATGGTGCCTGGATCAGAGCAATCAACTGCAAAATGTTAACTATTCCTATTACTATAGTTTTAATGTTCAACAAAGGAGGACATGCATAATGTGCACTATTAAGTAGTCAAGACATTTCCCAACATCATCAAACCAAACAGAATTTCATATTTGATACAAGTTATGTTGGTTTTGGTTGGGTTTTTTAAATATTATAATTTTTAATAATGTGAATATGTTCCATGTTCCATGTTCCATGAAACAATCAATGTTCCATGAAACAATCAATGATCTTATTGGTGGACTTGCAGATATTGCTGATAGCTTAAAAATGCAAACTAAATAATAGGAAAGTGTCTATGACTTTTAAGGTAAATTTCTTAGATGACTTTTTAATAGTATATAATATGAATGAAAGTGAATCAAAAAAACATGTAAGAATTAATTCCTAGTGCTTTTATTTCCTTCAGCACTCTTTGGTAAAGCCAACAAACAATTCTTAAACAATAATATCTTGAAACAGTGTCCTTATGTGTATCTTCCTTGTTTGTATGAGAAATATATTTTTTTAAGATTTTATTTGTTTATTTGACAGAGAGAGATCACAAGTAGGCAGAGAGATAGGCAGAGAGAGGGGGCAAGCAGGCTCCCTGCTGAGCAGAAAGCCCGATGCAGGGCTCGATCCCAGGACCCTGGGATCACAACCTGAGCCAAAGGCAGAGGTTTAACCCACTGAGCCACCCAGGCACCCTGAGAAATATTTTAAAGGATATTTGTCTCCAAACTTGCCATCCCTTCACTTGTATTGTTAGTGTTTATGGTGTCCAAATTTTTAATTATCCTTAAGACAATGGCAAATTTAACCAGGTGGGGTGCATTATGACAGAATGATACTTAAAGGACAGAATTTCTGTGGAGCTATTGAAGTTTACATTTCAGGGCTCCTCATTTGCATGGGACCCTTCTAGAACCCTGGGATACATTTAGTTTGAACTTACTGGGAGTTATCTATGTGGCTTGCAGTAACTTCTCTGTATAGTTATACTGGCTTTCCTGATACACAAATGAATTCCAAAAGTCTTCTACTGCCCACAATAGTGAATTATCCAGCATTGTTTGTTAAGGTAAGAGACATAAGCCATATAATTATATAAATATGGTATCTAGCACTGGAATTATATGCATTGTAGAGAGGAAACAAGATTGCAAATATCTGGAGCCAAAAGCTAGTCTGGAAAATTATTATACAGATGTGTTGGCAGTTAATTAACAGAAATATTATTTCTATGGATCTGGGTGATGTTTCAGTTTTTTTCCCAACTTTTTGAAATTTCCAACTTGCTACTTTTTTCTACTTTTAAATAAATGTGGACTCTTGAGTCTAATTTTGCATTTCTAATTTTATGTCCTTTTATATAAAGAAGCCCTAAACTATAATAGGCCTTCAAGGTCAAGTCCTGCAGTACCTAGACCTCATAATGTGTAACAGAAAGCTTATTAGCCTATTTCCACACTTCTCCCCAGTGGAGTCACCTACAGTGTCAAATGAAATATTTCATACTACAAAAAAACAAGCCTTCTATGAAAAGAGGAAATCTACAGGTATGAAAGTATCAGAACCAAGCAAAATTAAGAAATCTTTAAAAATTCTCAATCACTGGCAAAGAAGAAGTCAAACTTGCACTCTTCACAGATGACATGATACTTTATGTAGGAAATCCAAAAGATTCCAACCAAAATTGCCAGAACTCATGGAGGAATTCAGCAACATGGTAGGATATAAAATAAATGCACAGAAATCAGCTGCATTTCTATACACTAACAATGAGACAGAAGAAAGAGAAATTAAGGAATCAATCCAATTTAAATTGTACCAAAAACCATAGGAATAAACCTAACCAAAGAGGTAAAGGATCTAAACTCTAAAAACTACAGAACACATCTGAAATAAATTGAGGAAGACACAAAGAAATAGAAATAACATTCCATGCCCATGGATTGGAAGAATAAATATTGTTAAAATGCCTATGTTACCCAGAGCGATCTACACATTCAAAGCAATCCCTATCAAAATGCCATCAATATTTTTCACAGAGCTGGAACAAATAATCCTACAATCTATATGGAAACAGAAAAGACCCTGAATAGCCAGAGGAACATTGTAAAAGAAAACCAAAGCTAGTGGCATCACAATGCCAGACTTCAAGCTCTATTACAAAGCTATAATCATCAAGACAGATTGGTACTGGCACAAAAACAGACACATAGATCAATGGAATAGACTAGAAAATCCAGAAATGGACCCTCAACTCTATGGTCAACTCATCTTTGACAAAGCAGGAAAGAATACCCAATGGAAAAAGGGTATCTTCAATATTTATCTTCAATAAATGGTGCTGGAAAATTGGACAGCCACATGTAGAAGAATGCAATGGGACCATTTTCTTATAGCATACACAAAGATAAACTCAAAATGGATGAAAGACCTGAGTGTGAGACAGGAATCCATCAAAATCTTAGAGAACACAGACAGCAACCTCTTTGACCTCAGCCACAGCAAATTCTTGCTAGACATGTCTCCAAAGGCAAGGGAAACAAAAGCAAAAATGAATTATTGGAACTTCATCAAGATCAAAAGCTTTTGCACAGCAAAGGAAACAGTCAACAAAACAAAAAGGCAGCCTACAGAATAAGAGAAGATATTTGCAAATGACATATCAGATAAAGGGCTAGTATCCAAGATCTATAAAGAACTTAACATCAAACTCAACACCCAAAAGACAAATAATCCAGTCAAGAAAAGGGCAGAAGACACAAACAGACATTTCTCCAAAGAAGACATCCAAATGGCCAACAGACACATGAAAAAATGCTACACATCACTTGGCATTAGGGAAATACAAATCAAAATCACAGTGAGATACCACCTCACTCCAGACAGAATGGATAAAATTAATAAGACAGAAAACAACAAATGTTGGCAAGGATGCAGATAAAGGGGAACCCTTTTACACTGTTGGTGGGAATCCAAGCTAGTACAGCCACTCTGGAAAACGGTGTGGAAGTTCCTCAAAAAGTTGAAAATAGAGCTACCCTATGACCCAGCAATTGTACTACTAGGTATTTACTCCAGAGACACAAAGCAGTGATCTGAAGAGGCAAATGCACCCCAAGGTTCATAGCAGCAATGTCCACAACTGCCAAACTGTGGAATGATCTGAGATATCCACTGACAGATGAATGGATAAAGATGGTATATCCAATGGTGTATACAATGGTATATACAATATATACTCAGCCATCAGAAAGGATATTTACCATTTATATCGACATGGATGGAACTGAAGGGTATTATGCTGAGCAAAGTAAGTCAGTCAGAGAAAGACAATTATCATGTAGTTTTGTTTATATGGGAATATAAGAAACATGGCGAGGACTGTAGGGGAAGAGAGGGAAAACAAAATGTGAAGTCATTGTAGACAGAGAAAAACCATGAGAGACTTTTAACAAGAGGAAAAAAACTGAGGGTTGTTGGAGGGGATGTGGGTGGAGGAATAGGGGGAAGGGGTGATGGGCATTAAGGAAGGCACCTGATGTGATGACCATGGGGTGTTATATGCAACACTGAAAAATTATTGAAATCTACATCTGTAACTAACGATGTATTATAAGTTGAATAACTGAATTTAAATTTTTAAAAATCCTCAATTATTATTTTTCACATATCATTGTAATCCATATTTAAATCAGTTTCATTTCATTCACATGCAATGATCTTATCTCACTTAAGATCTTTTAAGTATGAAACAATAATATTTTAGATTTCAATCCTTTTGGAATATACCTACTACCTGAGAGGAAATGTTGGTAAAATGTAATCTTGATAAAGGCACAAAACTATACCTACCCACACATTAATATAAATATAAAAGTTTGTCTTTGACTTTTCAATTGTGGAAAGAGCAAAGTAAGAAAGGCTCTGATCCAGAATCTTTCAAAAGAGTTCAATTCATTCCTGTAAAGGATTTCCCAAGTCTACGATAGCCTGTATTTAATGACCACTCTAAAATTTCATCCTAAGGGCTTGGTCAATATTTGGAGTTGCCCTAAAATCTCCAGCACGCCCAGCGAATCCCAAAGGCTATCAACAGACACTTGTGTAACATCTATTGACCATTTTGTTCCAGGCATCATGAAGCTACCTAAAAGCCCATCTTGATTTTGCAGCAATTGACAGAGCAAGTGAAATGATTGTGGGCTTTTAGGTGCTGTATGAAATGTGCTAAGATGTCACTGAATCAGTAGATGATATACCTATGTCACTGACTCCTGGGGTTGGGGGGTTATACATAGTGTGGAATTCAGCTTGATGAAAAGACGGCAATTTATTGACTGCGACAAGCAAAAGACCCTCATGCCCAATAAGTTTGGTGTTTACTTAAACTCTATCACAATCAAGAAAAAAACAACAACAAAAAACAAAAAACAAAAAGTTTTCTTGAAAGGTTATGTATCCCTGTATTTGCAGTTGGGGTATTAGTCTTAAATTTTGTCATAAAATCATTTTTCCCAAATCTGCTCCCTGAGCATATTCGAATTGCATAGGATTCTAGCGCCACCAACTGACAGTTTTGTACCATTGCTACGTTCCTGCTGCTCTTCTGCTAATCTCTGAGGGGGAGTAAGGAAAGAATCTATTCTACACACAACTGCTCATCCAACTGGTCACACTTGAAGGGATTTTTCTCTACTCATTCACTGTTCCAAAAGAAAGTTACATTTGAACTTTTATACTTCTATCCTCCTCTCTGCCCTCCTAAAATATACCAGTTTGAAATAGAAAATCGTACAATAACATGATTTTGTGAAAGTCATTATTTTACATTTCCATCCTGAGTTTATGATTACAGTTGTTGAGAAAAAGTTGGATGCAGCTTTTTCTTATTCTTTTACAAATTAAAATTTATATAACTCAGAGTAGCCATGATGGGGGTGGAGATTACTTAATAAAATAAAATGAGTAAAATGGTTAAAATGGCGGGGCGCCTGGGTGGCTCAGTGGGTTAAAGCCTCTGCCTTCCGCTCAGGTCATGGTCTCAGGTCCTGGGATCCAGCCGTGTCAGGCTCTCTGCTCAGCGGGGAGCCTGCTTCCCCCTCTCTCTCTGCCTGTCTCTCTGCCTGCTTGTGATCTCTGTCTGTCACATAAATAAATAAAATCTTTTTTAAAAATGGCAAAGATTATATGTACTTTACCCCAATAAAAAATTTCTTAATAAAAATTAAAAATAAAAATTGACACAGCATCTGGGGCGCCTGGGTGGCTCAGTGGGTTAAAGCCTCTGCCTTCGGCTGGGGTCGTGGTCTCAGGGTGCTGGGATCGAGCTCCACCTTTGGCTCTCTGCTTGCCGGGGAGCCTGCTTCCCCCTCTCTCTCTGCCTGCCTCTCTGCCTACTTGTGATCTCTCTCGCTCTCTGTGTCAAATAAATAAATAAAATCTCAAAAAAAAAAAAAAATTGACACAGCATCTAAGAAAGCACTAAGAGCATTTTGAAAATATAATTCCTGAAGAGTAAGGGTTTCTCTAGCTAAAATTCTTATTGATAAACTACAGAATAATGGGGGAGACCTTTTTTTCAAATAATAGGTTATATTGTATTTCTATTAATAAAAGTAATGAATGTCATTATTCAAAACAAATAATTAACTCCTGATACAGAAATAGATTTTTAAAAGAAAACAAAAAAAATTTATAAACAATTTATAATTCCTGCACCAAATGTAACCAAAATTACATTCTAGTTGCTATCAGGTTATTTGCTGTACATACATTCCCATATGTTTCTAGAAGGTACAAAAATAGTATCAATATAATACAAGGTATTTTCAAGTTTTTTTTTTCTTAATGGAGCTTATAATGTATAATACCATTTGATATAGATGCATAGTGTTCCAAAATATGAATATATTATCTTTTGTATATCCAATGTCCAGTTGTTAAACATTCTTGTCACTGCCAATTTTTCCTCTATAACAGAAGAACTATAAATATACCATTTTGCAAGGTATAGCTATATTAATATCAGATAATCTTTAAAGCAAAGAACATTAATAGAAAAAAGGATTTCAACTTCATAATTAATAGGGTCATTTCACCAAAATGATATAAAGATTTTAAATATGCACACATCTAAAGCACAGCTTTAAATTTAAAAGCAGAAGTCAACAGGGTGCCTGGGTGGCTCAGCCAGTTAAGCATCTGACTCTTGGTTTCACCCAGGTTGTGAGATCCAGCCCCACATCAGGTTCTCTGCTTAGCAGGGAGTCAGCTTGAGGGTCAATCTCTCCCTCTCCCTTTGCCACTAACCTCGCTTGCTCTTTCTCTCCCTCTCTCTCTCAAGTAAATAAATAAATCTTTAAAAAATTGACCACTTGCTATCTATAAAGTAAGTTCAACAATTTTTAATAATTGTTTTCATATGGACCATAACGTTATTTTAAATTGACAATTACAAAAATAATTTTTTTAAGATTTTATTTATTTATTTATTTGACACCGAGAGAACAGAAGTAGGCAGAGAAGCAGGCAGACAGAGCGGGGAAGCAGGTTCCCTGCTGAGCAGAGAGCCCAATGCAGGGCTCTATCCCAGGACCCTGAGATCATGACATGAGCCAAAGGCAGAGGCTTTGACCCACTGAGCCATCCAGGTGCCCCGAAAGATAATTTTTTAAATGTCTGTGGAAATTAAGAAATTTTCTAGACAATTCAGACTAAAAGAAAACATCAAAATGACAGTTAGAGAACACACAGAACTGAATTATAAGGAAAATAATACCTATGAAAATTGTATTGTTTAGTTTGTTAGAAAAGAAGAAAAGTTTAAAATTCATTCATTGAGATTTCAACTTAATATGTCAGAAAAGGAACAAAACAGTAAAAGTAAAAAAGATAGAAATAAAATAATAAAATAAGAATAAAAATAAGGTAAACAGAGAAAAAGGATCAGTGAACTAAAAGTTGGCTCTTGGCTCTTGGAAAATACTAATAGAATTGACAAACTTCTAACAAGACTGATGAAGAATCCAAGAGAAAAGCCTTCCCCAAAAATGTTAAGAATGAAAAGGTAGACATCGTTACAGATGTATCAGTACAGAGATTAGAAAGAGACTATTATGGATAACTTTATCAAAATAAATGCAAATATGTAAATTAAGTACACAAATTCCATATATACATATACATTTACATATACATATACACACGTACATAGATATACATACCTATATACACACACCCACACAATCACATATATATAAAAGTTTATCCAAACTTAATCAAAGAAAAACTTTTAAAAACTAATAAATTCATTAATTAAAAAAAGGGAGTCAACAATCCACAGTACGTCCACACCCGCCCAAAAATAGGCCTATATATTGTAACAGGTGAGTTATGACCAAAATTCTAATTATTTCTTGGCCCAATTGCATACAAATTCTTACAGAGACTGGAAAAACTAGTTTTATGAGGCAAGTACAACTTTCATACCAAAGGCAGTGCAGAAGAAATGGCGATATCACTAGTGAACTTAGACTGAAATATCTTAAAGAAAACACTGGCAAACTGAATCTAGCAATTAATTTAAAAGATAATACCAGATGATCAGGTTGTATTTCCTCCCAAAATTGTAAGGTTGTTTTCAGATTAAAAAACCTGTCAATACAAATCACTATGTTAGCACTTAAAGAGGAAAGATCATATGATTATCCCAATAGAATTAGAGATCATCTAATAAACTCTTTCATTCACTCAACAAGGATGTATTAGGCTTACTATGTTCCAGGCACTGTTCCATGTGCTGGGAAAAAGCTCTGTCTCCATGAAGTTTGTATTTCCCTGAACAAACAAATGAACAAGCAAACAAATGAGATACATACTACAGCAGATGGTATTAAATGGTGTGGAGAAAAATTAAGCAAAGCAATGAAGGGCATTGTGGGAAAACCAGAAGAGGTAGGAGGTTGAAATCTTATGTAAGATGTTAGGAAAGACCACACTGAGAAGGGACATCTAATAAGACCTGAAGGAGTTGAGAGACATATGGAGGCAGAAAAATTCTGACAGAAGGCACAGCTAGTACATATGCTCTGGCCAAGAAAGTACCTGTAGTATTGGAAGAACTACATGCCTGGAGCAGAGTGAAGAAGGGACATTGGAAGGAGTTGGTATCAGGTGATACAGCATACATCAGAGAGGAGGAAATGAGATCAAATTGCATAGGGCATTGTCAGGACTTTGGCTCTCACTACCAGGGAGAGGGGATGCTATTAAAAAGGTAAAGCAAAAAAAAAAAAAAAAAAAAGAAAGAAAGAAAAGAAAGAAAGAAACACCACCACCACCACCACCACAACAACAACAACAACAAAAAAAATAAAATGGCAGACAAGATGTCATTATACTTTAACAGGATCACTCTGACAATTGTAGCACAATAGATTGTAGGAGGAAAGGCCAAATGCAGGGTGATTAGTTAAGATGCTACAGCAAAAAATCCAGGCAAGTGATGATAGCAGCTTGAACCAGGATGGGAATACTGAGGGAATGAGAAGTCACTGAGTTCTGAATATATTTTGAATGCAGAGACAACCTCCTTTGCTGACAGATTGGGTATGGGATCTTAGAAAAAGGAAATCCAAGGGTAGATTCTGAAAGTTTGACCCACACAACAAGAAAATCAGCATTCATCTATGATATAATACCTTAAATTTTTTTTAAAAAGAAAAATAACCTTTTTACCAAAGTACAAAAATAAAATGTCATTGCATTAAAAAAAAAAAGAAAGAAAGAAAGCCTAAGGCAATCATGGATGGAGGGAGGAATAGAAAAGAAAGCAAACCTCTTCACCTGACTAGAGAATTAAATACATTCAACCTCCTAACCAAGTAGAGAAATGAGGGGGTATGGAGACACATAAACCCAGGAGACTGAAATCTGCAAGCTCTAGTGAATGCCAACAGGGACCACATTTTCTGAACTCTCCATTATGGCTGCCCCACATCAATCCCCAGGGCCCCCACTGAGAAATAGTTTGCCTTCCAAACATTTTTAAGTCCATTTTTTGTAACTCAGAGTACCTTATTCTCATAGAAACAATGTTAGAGACAGTGTAATACAACCCACAGAAATCCACTTAATGTGTACTATAGATGAATGATACTCTTATTAATAGGCCCACAGAATCTAATCATCACTGACAGTATTCTCAGGGAAAACTGAAGCCAGCTTCCACCCCCAACACCATAGTGCTTGTTTCCTCTTAATGTACCTCTAGAAATGGGAAGGTAAATTTCCCCCTGCCTGCTATTCAAAGCCACAGGGGGGAGATTCCAGTTGGCCTGTAAGCACCAGAAAGAAAATTAAGGAAATTTAAAAAAAAATCCTACAGTCCTAGACCTCCCCAAATCCCTACCCCAGCAAAATCTCCACATAGACCTGTGACAGCAAGGAAGAGCATTGAGCATACCTAGAGAGCAGAACTTTGGATCCACTCCCAGCATGCTTTGGGAAGAGGACTTCTAACAGCCTGGCCCAGAAATGGGTCCTTTGGTCAAGTTTCCTGCCTAGGACAAGTTTTTGAGTTCAGTATTCTATCAAGAGCTGTCTGAAACTCTAGCAAATAAATATTATCAATAGGAGGTTAGAGGATAATAAGACACTCCCTTCCCTGAGGCAGAAGAACTAGGAGCACATTATTGGGCCAGAGAGGCTCATTGGCCTATGATTCACAGCACAGGATTGTGGGTAAATGGACTTCCTGTAGATGTTCTACAACACCCTGAGTAGATAAACAGGTGACAGGCACAGTTCCTTCCATTTTTCATGAAGAGGAAATGAAGCCCAGAAAGTGTAAGTGGCAGATTTCCAGAAAGGTTTTCAAACACTAAGAAGCAAACCTTCCAAAGTCGGCCACTTCTCTCTCTAGGTAAAAGGTCTTGCATCATATGCAAGTAGTTCTGGTCGAGACTTGCTGAAAAGTCTTTTGGGATTTGTTGATGAAGCATTTCTCAGGTCTCATGGGGGAAAAAAAATAGCAATTTATAATTGTGACATTTTGCAAATGTTTTAACCTTCTGCATAGCTAATTATGCTTCCTAGGGCTTTTCCTAGATTTTTCTTGACTATCTGAATTAGTGATGAATTACTTGGCATATTTCTTCTGATTACACTTGAAATTAAATCTTATTTCTAGTGGGTTTTTCTCCCCTCTACTTCTTTTCTAATTATCTGGACTACTCAGAAAAAATATTGATATCTACTCTCATTTCTCATAAATACATGTTATATAATTTTTATGCATACATGTCAGACTTACCAAATTCATCTTCCAACTCTAGAAAAGATACTCTTATAGTCTACTCTATGTTCAAATTATCTTTATGAATTACATTTTATTATGCAAATTCATCTTTCCATCACAAACAGGACTTCTCAGAAATCTCTTTGGGCTGAAAGATGTAATGGATTTTGAACTACAGTTTTTTGTTGTTTTTTTTTAAGATGATAGATGCACAACACAGAAAAGAAAAAGAGAAAAAATGGACAGAATAGTGACAATAGATGTCTCTTGCTCTGCAGTTGTTTAAACCATAAGAAATTCTTTTTACACTTTTATCTGGCATCTCAGTTGAAGTTCTTTAAGGCATTCAGCATGCCAGCCTTCTTGGAACTTTTCCTTCTTCTAATGAAAAGAGTAATGTACACTTCAGAAAAGTTCATTTTAAAAAAATCAGTTCTGAAAACAGAAGATGCTATTTCTGACTTCGCTGGAAGTCAAACATTAAGGCTCTTAACACTCGCTATCTCCTGGGATAATTAGAAAGAAAAATTAAAAGCAACACAAATACCAAAAAAGAACGATAAGGAAGACTGGCCATTTTTCATGTTTGAGATAGAGTTTCTAATGCCTCTGCTGTCATTTGGAATGTGTGAACGATGCTGGTAAGTAGATGAAAAAGCCCTAGGTGGTCTCACAATCACAATGGTCAGTAACAGGACAATGGAGGAGGGAGAATGAGCCAGATCAAGAAACAAAGAAAGGGACTAAAGACAAAATAGACTTCTTTCTTTCCATTAATCACAAGAGCCTTTGCTTCTTTTTACCCTTTGACACACAATCCCCCCCCCCAATCTGAAAATGATATCTAAGAATAAAAAGTGCACTTTAGTCTGGAGTCATTTCCTCATCAACTGGAGGACTAGTCAGTCACCCATGGAAACAGGGGCAGGGGCCAGGAGGAAGAGAAGCAGCTGGTTTTTGCTCTCCTGTGGGCGGGGGGGCAGCTGCTGTCACAGACACTTCTAAGACAAGGAGCATCCTCTGAATGAGAATGGGCAACCCCAAACAGAGCTGTAGAGAGATTCTAGTATATACCAATGACTGGGGAGAAAAAATGTTTTAGTTATGTAAGGTTTGTCTGCAAGCTTATTATTTCAATATACAACTCAGATCTTTTATTCCTTCAGCTTCTCTACCACTGTGGTTTTTTTACATAAGTGTTATATATGAATATAAACAATGCAAATATGTATATCCTAGTATATCAAATGTATTTAAACATGTAATGTTTATTTTTATATCATAAAATATATATTCATTTGCCCAACAAATACTTATGAATGAATGTAATGAATGAGGTGTAGTCAGTTCTTCCCTAGTCTCACTTCAAAACTTTACTGATGTTTGAGCTTAATAATGCTTACAGAAACTGTTTGAAGTCAAAAGCTTTCAGAGATATAACCATACCAAAGAATATTTATTTATGTGACGAGATGGACAAAGTATATCATCAACTTAAAAACACTCATACTTTATCACTGTCTACAAAACAGTATGTTACTATTTCAGTTACAATTATATATTTGTTCTTTCCCTCATCAAATATTTATTGACTATCTACGATATACCAATTACTGTTTTTATCCAAAAAGATCCTTTGGCCTGGAAGAGTTTTTATTCTAGAAGGGGGGGGGAGCAAGGAAGGTGGAGGAGAGGGGAAGCCAGCCTGGGAATAAACAACAGATGTAATAAAATAATATGTTCTGCAATATGTTTTTTATTTTTTTTAAGATTCTGTTTATTTATTTGGCTGACAGAGAGAGGGGGAAGCAGGCTCCCTGCTGAGCAGAGAGCCCAATGCAGGGTTCAATCCCAGGACCCTGAGCCAAAGGCAGAGGCTTAACCCACTGAGCCACCCAGGTGCCCCTGCAATGTGTTTTTTAAAAATATCCTGTTCTTGAAGAAAGGCTAAGGGGAAATGGAAGGGGTAGGTTTAAGGAAATGTGGCAGGTAGGCTACAGTTTTGAGTAGGGTTGTGGTTAAGACTATTTTGAGAACATGAAATCTGAGCAAAAACTGGAAAGAGAAGGGTCTTTAGGGAGATGGTCCCCCCAGGGAAAGAGCTAGAACGAAGGCCTGAAGATAGAGCATGCCTGGTGTGCATGAACAACAGCAGTGATGTTAAGTGTGGCTCAACTAGAGGAAACAGGTAGAAGAAAAGGAAGTCAGAGAGGTACTAAGGGGGAGGGGAGTAGATGATGTGAGTTCTCATAAGACAGGTAGTACAGGTTAGTTGACCCTTGAGCAACACGGGTTTGAACCGTAGGGTCTATTTATACACTGATTTTTTTTTTTCAGTAAATATAGTACTGTAAATATGTTTTCCTTATGATTTTCTTAATAACATTTTTCTTTCTCTAGCTTACTTTATTGTAAGAATACAGTAAGTAATACACAGAAAAAAACAAACAATATGTGTGAACCTACTATTTATGTTATGGCTTCCTTCCATTCCAGAGTAGGTTATTAGTTAAGTTTCAGGGAATTTAAAAGTTATACATGAACTCTAGACTGTGTGGGGATGGGGGTGAGAGGTGTCAAGGCACTTAGCCCCTGAGTTGTTCAAGGGTCAACTGTATTATTTTCTCCATATAAATACTAGAAAAGTGTAAGCCAACAAGATTAATTTTTTTTGAGGGACAAGATTACAAATTTTTTGTGTGCTTTTCTTTTTTCTTTTTTTTTTAAGATTTTTATTTATTTATTTGACAGAGAGAAATCACCAGTAGGCAGAGCAGCAGGCAGAGAGAGAGGAGGAAGCAGGCTCCCTGCTGAGCAGAGAGCCTGATGTGGGGCTCAATCTCAGGACCCTGAGATCATGACCTGAGCCGAAGGCAGAGGCTTAACCCACTGAGCCACCCAGGTGCCCCATGTGTGCTTTTCTTTTGTTTCCAGTTTTATTGAGATATAATTGATATGCTCTACTGTATAAATTTAAGGTATACAGCATAATGGCTTGTCTTACATATATTATGAAATAATTATCACAATAAGTTATATTCCATCCTCTCATATATAGAAAAAGAAAAAGAAAAGCTTCCTTGTGATGAGAACTCTTAGGATCTACTTTCTTAACTTTCCTATATACCATATAGCAGTGTTAACTATAGTCATCACGTTGTACACGACACCCCAAGTATTTATTTATCATAAGACCACAAGTCTGTACTTTTTGACCATCTTCCTACAGTTGTGTTTTTCTGTATCCTGGTTTCATAGCTAGGAAAAAAAAGTTTCATAGTGATGAGGAAACAGAAGGCTGGCTGTTTGCCAGAGCAAAATCTGACACCCTGCAACCTTCCCCCACCCCCATTCCTGGGTGGGACATATGTGACATTCTTTAGGAATTTCCCAACTATCTTAATGTTAATAGCTTGCTAAAAAGGGGAAAAAAAAAAAAAAAGACCTTGACAATGGCAAGGTCTTTAGTGTCCAGTATCTTATAGGTCCTCTTTAGCATATGAAAGTTCTATTGAAACCTCCCTTTTCCTTACCTTCCCCAATCCCATGGTACATAACTTGCCACCCCTCACAACCCCGGGCAGCAGCTCTTCCTGCCCACAGGTCATGTCCCCGTGCTTTAATAAACCACCATTTTGCACCAAAGATGTCTCAAGAATTCTTTCTTGTTCATCGGCTCCAGACCTCACCCCACCAAACCTCACTTATATTCTAAGACTTCATCATTTGGCGCCCAACATGGGGCTTTGAGTCTTTACATTTGGACTCTGAACTTCGGTGAAAAATTGGTGAGTACTTTCTCTCCATTTCCTTTACTCTCATTTCAGGGGCTTTTCAAGGAGTATGGTCTTATTGGAATACTTTCATGTTGATTACTCAGGCTTCAATCCTCTAGCCCATGGCTACTCTATGGGGAGGAGAATGTCTGCCTTTTGGGTGGAAGTTAGTCCACTGGCTGGAATGGTAATAAGACCCAGAAACTTCATGCCCTCTCTCTATTCTTGTTCTTATATAAAGTTGTCTCTCTTGGGCATGGGACAGCCACCTAAGTCACCAGGATAGCTGCCAATCTTAAGACTTCAGTGTGAGGTTTCCTCCTGATTGATCTAATGTCATCCCCTCCATATCCCTGGTCTAGCCACTTCTGGCCACTGGACTTCCACTGGGAGCTGGCCAAAACCAGTACCTGATTGAATTAAAACCCAACCGGGGACTGTTTCCTAGGGAAGTTGGCTGTAAGGACCACCTGTGTTGGAATGTCATATAGACCATGATGGATTTCAGTCTTTACTATTTCTTGTCAGTGTCCTCTATTAACTACTTAAAGCTATGAAATTGGGTAATTTCCCCTTGCAAAAACTTTTCTAGTATTTTCCGTGGGTTAAAATGGCAAAACAGTATGCAACTTTCAGGACAGAAGATGGCATGGCATGGCATGGCACAGTATTTTAGTCCATTCACCAGGCGCCCATCGGCAGCCTAGGATGTGATGGGTAGGACTGGGGCACCGGCACCCTTCCAGGGCCTTTTATGGTAGGAATGCCTTCACAGGAAGGCAGGATCATGATCAATAGCAATGGCTTGGTGAAGGACGCCTCCAGTTGCTTTTGACACATGGGACTCTCTGAGGTATCCTGCATGGGATGCCACCCAGGAGCTGGGGTGGGGGGTTTGCTAATGGGCCTTCTTTACTTTTCTGGGAGCATGCCTTCAGTAGGCTTCTACAGTTCCCAAGTACTCTACCTTGGGGTGCCTTTTAACCCATGGGAAGCAAATTGCATTGCAAAACTTAGGAAAAGACTGAGCCCCTGTAACACTGCATGGCCTCTGTGGGATCTGTCAGTTAGATCTCCTCCACAGGAAACAGGGCAAATGGACCTAGGATACCTTCATTGCTGTACACCAAGACCTGGCCTAAGGGCCTTTTTTGCACAATGTGTTTGCCTAAATGGGTCAGCTAGTAAACTCCCTCCTGACATATTGGATGATAATTATCTAAATAAGCCTTCTCCTAGTAAACCCAGGTTGATGGAGGATATACAGGTCATCTCTAGCAAAGGGGACTCTGACTTTATCTCTGTTCCTCCCAATAGATGTAGGGGCTTCTCCCTCACTCATTTCCATGTTAATGGCTATAAGTGGAGCCAACTGGGGTTAGTCTAACTAGAGACAGGGACTTTAAGGAATATTCCCAAGCAGCTGCCAAAACTCCCTTTGTTTTGGGGAAATTTCCTGTCTTCTCTGGCCAGACCTGGACTGCCTAACCCTTCCTCCCCCCCCTTGTTGGCATGAAAACATGGTGTCTGCTCCTCTGTTGGAGCTGATGAGCTCTGAAACCAGGAACCCTTTCTCTGCCTTCTGGTAGCACTTTGGCTCTTCTGTCTCCCTTCTCCTGTTTCTGCACCAACTTGGGTACAGCCTACATAACTGGTCTCAAGACCATCCTTGGTGCCTCCTGCACCATGGCTCCTTCTCTCTTCAATGTCAAGGAACAAGAAGAGCACCCCCTGGGCCTAACATCTCCCACTCCAGATTTCCCAACCCATGCCTCAGGTAAACATTGAAAGTGGAGTGGGACCAGGTAGAACGTAAATCAGTATTTGAGCTAAATTAAGTTTGTTGGTTTAATTAAGATAAACATGTCTTTTTTTTTTTAAAGATTTATTTATTTATTTGACAGAGAGAAATCACAAGTAGGCAGAGAGGCAGGCAGAGAGAGAGGAGGAAGCAGGCTCCCTGCTGAGCAGAAAGCCCGATGTGGGGCTTGAACCCAGGACCTGGGATCATGACCTGAGCCGAAGGCAGCGGCTTAACCCACTGAGCCACCCAGGCGCCCCATGATAAACATGTCTTTTAAGTTATCAGCAGTAAACATAAAACTTCTATCAACGTTTACTGAAGGTCAAATAAGCTATTATCTTTGTTGCAATTTCTTAGCAAAAGGATGACTAAACTGATGGTTAATTGTCTCAAAGTTTTCGTAGGTAATTGTTTATATAACTTTCAAAGTCTTTGCTAACCTGAAACTAATGTTTTGCTTGGATGATAAATGGAATTAAATTCATTAGACATCTAGGTCTTTCAAATAGGATAAAATGCTAAGTCATTAATTACTGGACATAGGTTTGTGCTTTTGACTTCTTACTGCAAAAAAACTAAGAATATTTAAATCTGTTGGTAAACATGTTGTGTGCTTAACTGATTCACAAATTTGCCATCTAAAGAATTCTGTTGTAACAGTTCACAACTGGTTAATACTTAACTGACTAGAGACTAAGGTGTTTCTAAGAGTACAAAATTCTGCTAACTGTAACTAAGACTGATGGAAATAAGGGAAACAACTCTGTATGTGGAAAAGTAGGAGATACATAAGAAAGATACAAAGAATGGAAATGCATTTTTGTTGAAAGTAAAAGGTAATTTTTTTCTAAATGAGATGGTTGTTTGGAAAGAAATGGCTTGGGACAAAATCTAAATGTAAAGGAAAGTTAGTAGAAGGTTTGTGAAGGGAAATCTTCAGCAAAAGAGTTTTAGGTATGGTCAGGAAAGACTAAGATTGAAATGAGTGGGTTTTATTTTTTTTTTAATTTAAGATTTTATTTACTTATTTGACAGAGAGAGAGAGAGATCACAAGTAGTCAGAGAGGCAGGCAGAGAGAGGGGGAAGCAGGCTCCCTACTGAGCAGAGAGCCCAATGTGGGGCTTGATCCCAGGACCCTGAGATCACGACCTGAGCCAAAGGCTGAGGCTTAACCCACTGAGCCACCCGGGTGCCTCAATCAGTGGATTTTAAAGGTACATTGGTATAAGATTAAAATTCTCTCCATTCAAAAAGACAGTTTTCTTAAATTAATCTGCTGTTAAGTAGAAAATGTAAATAGTTGCTTCTTTTTTGCCTGTCCAAAAAAACCATTTTCCACATTTTGCCTATTTCAGGTCTTTAACATCTCTAATTGTATTTAGGCATGTCATTTAAAACTTTCTAAGATTTTAACAAGTGTTGACAAGATTTAAATTGTAATTGAAATCTCTTTAACTCATTATGCTTTTCCTTGGTATGCTGAGTTACTCAGGAAGTACTGCCAAGCAAATGATAAACCTTGGGTTACATTTAGGTAAATGCTACAACTATTCTAGAGGTTCTATACACTTCCTAAAGTTTTAATGTTTTGATAAGGTCATCACTTGATATTTTAATTACTGAAGTGTTTGTGTCAATGGGTCGCAGGATAATTGAGTTTCCTTGTCTACAGTATCATAGTGAATTTTCGAATCAGATCATTAACAATGTCCATTTCTAAGTTTATTTTGTCATTTATAATTGTTTCAATTCTCTTGTAAAATGAGTTTCACCTTAAAGGAGATTAATATAAAATACTTTCAGGACAAACACAGGTATTCAATATCTTTAAGATCAGAACTGAAATGAGTAAAAATTTCCAGAACTAACTAAAACTGTATTCAAACTAAACCAGTATTAGCAACATGGGACTAAATGAACCAAAAGATTATAGTGTTGTGACTCTTTTTTTTTAATTTTTTAAATTTTTTTATTAACATATAATGTATTATTAGCACCAGGGGAACAGGTCTGTGAATCCCAGGTTTACACACTTCACAGCACTCACCATAGCACATCAGTGTTGTGACTCTTGTTTGAAACATTGCCGGTTCTCTGCTTGCTCTTCCACACTAAGGAAAATTTTACTTATCTGTGACTTACAGAAATGTAAAAATATTAATTTGTAAACAAATCAAAGCATTCAAATTTTCTCTCTATCTGAACCCTCTGAAACTCAAAAGGTCTCAGTAAATATTCTTTTTTCCATGGCAATCATTCATTTGCATAAATTCAAAAAGAATTTGTTCTCCTTGTAACAGGACACCATTGGGAAAAATGGGTTATTTTACCAAGGCTTTGACTCGAATGTCATATTTGAGAAAGACATGCATAGACTCAGATATGACCAGACAGCTTTAAGGAGCTAAGGTTGACTTTATGAAACCTGGAGCCATAAAGACCCTTGGAACTGTTGGCCTGTACCTTGCTTACAGGGTTCCCAGCAGCCCTCACCAGGTGAGTAAAGAATGTCACTTCCTGGGCAGGTGCCAGAACCTCAGGATATTTTGGGGACCTCATGAAGAGGAATCTGCCCCAATCTACAGGTATTGCAGGCATGTCTGAGGGCAAGTACTTGGCTTGGCTTCTGGCCTGGAGAGGCTACTTAAAAGTTCAACCTAGAGATTCCTTATAAGAAGTTCCAGCAAAGCAGATTCTAAAAGATCTATATGATCACTCACTGTTCTTGCTGATCTTATGAAAATAATTAGGCCAAGTCTGTTTAAACTGGATTTGTTTTTCAAGTCCTAACTTGGCTATCTCTGGAAATGAGGGTTATTTTAGAGAGAAAAATTATGTTTCATTAAGACAGCTTTGTGGATGTAAAGTTCTAGATTTGATTGTCTTTAAATGTTTGTTGTTTACCTAACCTAGACAATTGGAGGTAAAGTTCAGAGAAGTTGCACAATAGCTCATTTAGACAATCTTCTTACTTTTTATTCTGTATGGATAATAACAGGACCCTATGGCACATGATTAAGCAACTAGAAAATGGGATCAATTCCCCAACAATTGTATAACTAACTATCACCTTGACCAATTCTATGTCGCTAAGATAATGAAATTGCCTAAAAGCCAGAAGCATACCCCACCGCACAGGGCTAACTATGAACTTGTGGAGATAATGGATGATCCCACTTTCTTTATGATTGGATTGGATGATGCATGTGGGACTCCCCTTATCTCTTGACAAGTTTACTCCTATTTGCCAGTGATCCTTTGTAATTAGGGTATTGTTAAGGCTGGACCACTCAAAGGGCTTCTTAATGGTTTCACCCCTTAGTCATATTTATCCTAGAAGCCACCTTTACTGGGGTACAATTGCAAACAAAGGCTTTAGCTAAGCATAGAACAGCTCTCCTCATACAAGGAGCCTCAAAGCTCACTATGGGACTATGACTGTAATGACTTCACATCAGGTCCAAAGTGTCTTAGAAACCAAAGGCCACCAATGGATGATGGAGGTCGACTTACTAAATACTGGGCTATATTTACAGATATGCCAGGAATAATACTTAAAACTTGTCAAACTTTAAACCTAGTTACCCATATGCCAGAACCTGACCATTGTACTTCTTTCTCTATAGACAAAACTGTTCAAAGGTTATTAATCTTGCTTACTCTAGTTGGCCAGATTTAAGATGCCCCTATTAAAAATACAAATGACAGTTGGTTTACTGATGACAATAGTTCTCATAAAAAGAATAAGAAAAGCTGGGTATGCCATAGTGCTCACTAGCACTTTGCAATTGCCAAAGCCTTAAAAGTTAATATTAATACTGACTTCAAATATGCTTTCCTAGTCCTACATGTCCATGGAGAAATTTAGAAGAAAAGGGGATTATTATCAATCCATAACTCCACAATCAAATACAGGCCTAAAATTATTACTCTTAAAGCTACACCTACCTAAGGAGATAGCTGTAATTTACTTCAAAGGATATCAAATGATATGACCTTAGGAACCAATGAAAGTAATATAGAGTTTACACCAGGCCACTGATTTGGACAAAAAGGCCACGGAGGTGACGAAAACTTCGTGAAGGAAAATTGTCCCTAGGTTCACTCCCTTGGTCCCTATAAAGTAACAATGGACTGCCTTTTATTACACATTAAAAGATGGCCCTCCAAAACCGAATAGCCCTTGATATCTTGACTGCAGTTACAGGAACCAAAAATTGGAGGAATGCCTCCTAACGGGACCCAATGGTTATATGGCTCTAACTCATGTTCATGGCTTCCCCCAGGCTGGATAGGCCACTGTACTCTGGGTTTTGCCTGGAATCAGGGATGCATTATTAAAACCATTACCAGCCTGGCCGACCTTCCAAAACTTAAAACAGTGGTGAACTCGTTCTGTCTCATTGGTATGATAAACTAACATCCACTTTTATTCCCCCTTTGGGACTAGAGGATGTTTGGCACATGGATGCTCTTACCAAGTACATGGTCAGTCCTAAATGACCCTCAAAGTAACATTTCTCTATTAAAATGCTATGGTAATACAAATGTGTAAAGCAGCCTTACAAAATAGAATGGCATTGGATGTTTTAACTGATACACAAGGTAGAAGTTGTGCTATCACAAAAACAAAGTACTATGTTTATGCTCCAGATTATCACAAAATATTTATGTTTCAGATTATCACAAAATATGACATACTCAAGTTAGCACTTTAAACAGTCCCTCTCTCCTTTAATGGTTGATTAAACTCCTGGACTGAAAAAGGGTTTTTTTGTCAACTAGCAATAAACTTATCTGAACTTCCTTTTCTTTTTGTTACACTAGTCATGTTTTTCTGTTTTCTCCAATGTCTCCTCACCTGGCGTCAACTCCTTCGCGGCCATAACTTCCACAGATGATCCTGACCACTCACAGAGACACTGCTTTACTGTCAGCGTTGGATTCAGCTGCCTCCATCTTTCATAATTCCCCTGCACATTCCTCAACTGACCAATATTGACACATAGGTAGAGACAGCTCTACACCCCTATTCAGCAGGAAGAAGTTACAGAAGATGAGACCTTCCACCATCAACAACCTTAAAGATTTAAGGGTCAAAATTGTTCAGGGGGGAAATGATGAGGGAACAGAAAGGACAAAGCAAAAGCTGACACCCTGCATTCCCACCCCCACTCCTGGGTGGGACATATGTGACATTCTTTAGGGATCTCCCACCTATCTTAATGTTAATACCTTGCTAGAGGGAAAAATGACCTTGACAATGACAAGGTCTCTGGTATCCGGTATCTTGTAGGTGTTCCATTGAAACCTCCCTTTTCCTTACCTTCCCCAAACCCACAGTACATGACCTGACACCCCTCACAACCCTGGGCAGCAGCTCTTCCTGCCCATGGGTCCTGCCCCATGCTTTAATAAACCACCATTTTGCACCAAAGATGTCTCAAGAATTCTTTCTTGGTCATTGGCTCCAGACCTCACCCCACCAAATCTCTCTCATATTCTAAGACTTCATCAATAGGAACCAATTTTAATAAGATCTTAGAATAAGTCCAAGCTCTCCCAACCTCATTCTCTGTCACAGTTGTGAGCGAGGTACACCTACAGAATTCAGAGCTCCCCCTGGCTATGAGCACCCACCCTGCAAGCCACAGTCTCCCTCCCCAAGGCAAGAAAGATAAGAGAGTCAACAGCCTCAGGCAGTCCAGTGATCAGAACTCACACACATCAGGGCCTGCTGCTTGTGATAGATAATCCCTCCAGTGGTTTGATCTGACAGATCCAGGGCCCTGCCATCTAGACCCATGAGTCACACCTGAACAATTTCTGCCTTAGCCACTCATATCCACAAACACTGATGGAGCCCCAGTGATATACTCTGCCACTGTGTGTTCAAAATCTAGATGATTTTGGCAAAAATCTTTAAAATCTATTGGCTAAACCTACAATTACAGTAAGCCATAATAAGGGATATAGTAAAGGTAAATAGAGGCTGTCCCCAGAAGTATAGCTGCAGTATGTGGAAGGAAGCATGAGGAAATCTTCCAGGAGGAGGATGCCTGAAGTCAGTCTTAAAGGAGAGACGGAAGTGAGACAGCAGGGTGGGTCGAAGACAGTTTCTGCAAAAGCATAAGACATATACACAGTGCTTCCCAGACATCAGTGCAAACTTCAATCATTGGAGCAGTTTGTTGAAATGCAAGTTTAGATTTAGGAGGGTGAAATAGGGCCTGAAATTCTGCATTTCTAACAAACTCAGGTATGCGAATGCTGCTGGTAGGAAGACCACCTTTGCTGGACAGAGAACCACATTTTGAGTATCCAGGGGCTACAGCAGTCCGTTTCTGAGCTTAACTGCATAGTGAAATCACCTGGAGACTTTTTAAAAGTACTGATGCCTGGCTCCACCCCAGATATGCTGATATCATGGGTACAGGATGCCCAGAATCACAACCTGGGCATCAGGATTTTTTGAAGTCTCCCCCTGGTGGTCCTGCAATGCAACAACATTTGGCATTCAAAGGATCAAAAGAGGGGAATGTAACATGAAATCAGCACGTGCCAATCATGAAGAATCCCCCCACTGCAATTTCCACACTAAGTAGTCTGGATACATATACAGATATAAAGAGAGATACAAATGAATAGATAGATACATAGATCAATCTTGCTGCCTGCTAAGATCTCACTTCTTGAATAGCTAAGAGACATCTCAAAACTACTGTGTAAAAATACAAACTCCTGAATCCCACCCAGCCCACCAAAAAAGCTGTTTCTCCATTAGTCTTTCCCAAGTCAGCAAGTCTCAGCTACACACACACACACACACACACCCCAAACAGGTGATCTCAGGGCCATCCTTGAATCCCACACCTCACATCCGAACTGGCGGCAAATTCTGTTGATTCTATCCTCAAAACAGATCAGAATTGTCTGGGATCTCTTCAAAATAATATGCTAGGCAGAAAATTGAGTGGTTTACAGAGGACTGAAAACTACTCCTAAGTTAATAATCTGTTTGAAGGTGGAGGAACTTATGAAATTGTTCTCTCAATATTTATATACCCAAAGCTTTCCACCGTGAAAAGTTGACATCTATATTTGCACCATCTTTATCACCACCTCGATGGCCTACGCTACCACCAGTTCTCACACGGATTATTGAAAATGCTCCTTAATCGCCTCCAAACCCCTCTCTAATGGGCTTTGCCTGTTTCTGTCTGGTCTCAACAAAGTAGCAGATGTATTGGTTAAGGCAAGTTCACACTGCTCCATGGCTCCAAACTCTCCAATGGCTACCCAGCCCACTCATGGGGAAAAAACCCAAAAACACCACAACAGACCATAATTTGTTCCATCCCTGCTCCCGTTTCTTCCTACCTCTTTGATCTTATTTCCTATTCATTTCTCCCTTCCAAACACATAAGCCTTCTTATTTTTTCTTTAAATTATGAGGCACATCCCCTCCTTACTTCTGCACCTGGAATGCTCAGCCCTCGGATACCTGCAAGGCCTGTGCTCACCTCCTTCAGGTCCTCACTCAAATACCATTTCCTCTGTGAGATTTCCCTGGCTTCCCTATTTTCAATGTAAAATCCTCCCTCTAACACTTCTTTCCCTATTTTATGTTTCTACATACCTCTCATGAGCTATGTAACATTGGTTTTAAATATCAACTGAGTTATTTCTATCTCCTCTTAGGGACTCCTATCCTGCCCTACTACCGCCAACTAGAATGTAAGCTCCACAAAGACAGTGATCTTTGCTTTGTTCACCCTCTGAATTCCAAGCCCCTTAAGCATGTTGCCTGGTAGATGACAGGTGCTCTATAATATTCGTGGACTGACTGAATGTGTCAAGCCATCAACTAACATTTGTCCTGGCCATCTTGGATGAGAGACTTCTATTCCATTTAAAGTACTTGCTACAGTGTGCCACAATGTTGATAAATGGTAGCTCTTTTTATAACACATATTTCCTGATACCAAGCATTGGCAAACTTTTTTATCTAAAGGACCAGTCTTTCCATTGGAATCATACAATCTCTGTTACAACTATTTGTAGCCCAAAATGGGATATACACTGCAGCTAAGCTAAAGGACATGGTTATGTTCCAGTAAAACTTTATTTACAGATTTGGCCTATGGGCTAAAATGTGGCAGTCCCTGCCTTAGTGCAGAACTTCCCAGTTTTGTTACTGAGGTATATATAAAAGGATTGCCTATCTCATTTCAAGCAATGCAACTAAAAGCAGAAGAAATAACCAAATCCCTCAAAATAGATGAAATAACTTCAAAACAATAAAGGACAGATGTAACCAATTCACTAAAGATTTATTAAGGCACATGGATGGAGCTAGAGTGTATTATGCTAAGTGAAATAAGTCAGTCAGAGAAAGACAAATATCGTATTTCACTCATATGTGGAATTTTTTTAAGATTATTTATTTATTTATTTGAGAGGGAGAGAGAGAGAGAGATCACAAGTAAGCAGACAGGTAGGCAGAGGGACGGGAACCCTGAGATCATGACCTGAGCTGAAGGCAGAGGCTTAACCCATTGAGCCACCCAGGTGCCCATCATATGTGGAATTTAAGAAACAAAACAAATGGACATAGGGAAAGAGATGGAAAAATAAAATAAGATAAAAACATAGAGAGAAGAAAACAGTAAGAGAACTGACGAAAGCTGAAGAGGAGGTGGGGAGGATGGGCTAAGTGGGTGATGGGCATTAAGGAGGGCACTTGTGATGAAGCACTGGGTATTATATGTACGTGATGAATCACTGAATTCTACTCCTGAAACCAATACCACACTATAGATTAACTAACTTGAATTTAAATTAAAAAAAAAAAAAAACACAGATTAAAGCATTTGGTATAATTTAACAGTATCTTGTATTTCTTATAAACAGTGGTGCAAGGGGCACCTGGGTGCTTCAGTCAAGCATACGACTCTTGGTTTCCGCTCATGTCATGATCTCATGGGTTGTGGGATCAAGCCCTGTGCAGGGCTCCAGACCTGGGGGGGGGAGTTGGCTTGAAGATTCTCTCTGTCTGCCCCTCCCCTCACTCTATCTCTACCCCTTTCTCTCTCTCTCTCAAATAAGTAAATAAGTCTTATAAATAAATAAATAAATAAACAGTGGTGCATCTGACAGTTGTTAAAATTTCATGAAATACAGTAAATTCTTTCCTGCTTGGAATACCTAGAATAGTTAGTATTTCCTGCACCTTGATTGACATAATGTACATTCATCTAGCCTGCTTAGATGAATTTTCCCATATTCTATCTCTAGCATTCTCCTGATCTATCAGTAAATTAACTAGGATAGATAGATTACTTGCTTTTTTGAAACAAGTTTAATTCCTAAGATCTTCTTTTTTTTTTAAGATTTTATTTATTTATTTGACAGAGAGAGAGATCACAAGTAGGCAGAGAGGCAAGCAGAGAGAGGGAAACAGGCTCCCTGCTGAGCAGAGAGCCCAATGTGGGACTCGATCCCAGGACCCTGAGATCATGACCCGAGCCGAAGGCAGCGGCTTAACCCACTGAGCCACCCAGGCACCCCCTAAGATCTTCTTAATCGTTAACATAATTTTTAATATAATTGTTTAAAATTAATTTAATTTACCAGGTTTATAAATCTTTGTAGGATAGTGAGCCAATTCAGATTATCTATTTTATGGAATATCTTTATCTATTTATTTTTTTCAATCAAGACTATTTGACCATCTGTAGTTTTCTTGTTTTTCTCCGGCGGGCTCAGTGATCTAAAATGCAGCTTCTTTCGATATTAGGAAAAGTATCCTTTATCAATAAAGAGGCAGATTCATTTCAAATATCAAAGTATGCCACATGCAGAGGCATCTCTGATAAAATGGTCCACTCATAGAAACACAGACTGAGAGAGAAAGGAGCCAGAAATGCAGAAGATTTGCACAGGAAAGCAGAACAATGGACGGGAAACTAACTCAAAGCAGGCTTTCTCTTCAGAGAAGCAGCCAGATGGGCAAGGTGCAATGTCCAAAGGCAAAACGGAAGGAACTGCATCATCATTTCCAACAAGATCTGTCTTCCAGTGTATTAATTCTGTCTTCATCTGGCACCTATCTACTGTTCAATCTGTCCACTGAGTTTTTGATGTCAGTGACGATATTTTTCATTTCTGAAAGTTCTATTTGGTTGCATTTGTGCCCTTTTTTCCAGTCGTCTTGGACTTTTTCATGGTGTCTGCTTTTTTCTCACGGTTTGGATTTGGTTTATGTCCTTAATTATCTTAAGCACACTTATTTTATCTTTACTGTTCAGCAGTTCTCTTATCTGAAGTTCTTAATTATATTACTGCTGTTTACTGTGTACGGTGACTCTCAATGACAGTATATTGGTTTCTTATGCACTTTGTAATTTTGTATTGTGAATTCCTCGGGATGCTTCAGGATACTACCAGCAGAAATCCTGTACAGTCTGGATTAAGGGTGTTCCCCCAGAGAGATTTTATAACTACTTTGCCAAATGCTCAGGGTTTTCACACACTCGGGCCTCATTTATGTTAATTTACTGGCTCAGTGTTTCTAGAACCTGACAACTAGGAATATTTTAACATCAGCTGTGGGTGAGGATAGGGATACAGTTATGAATTTTCATTAAAGACTTTCTCTCTCAAAAATCTAAATAAAGACATACAAATGCCCCCTCAGACACTATTCTGCACAGTTTTTCTAGTGGGTAGACAGTTTTTCTAGTGTGAACCTTCAAAGGCCCCTGCTCTTTCCATTGCCTCAAATGTGATCTGTAAACTCATGAAATCCCAAGACATTATATTCTATTCTTGTGAGGGACTAAGATCTAAATCTCTATGTGACAGAGGCAAGGATTCCATCACTCTCTCCTCATCCCACTCCCGAGGCTCTCAAAGCACCAACCAGCATGGTTTGGCTCTGGTTTTCACTTTGTGCTTCATTTTTTGCCCATTGGGAATTTCCTTACATGCTTTCTCATTCAGCTACATATTTAAAAATGACATTGTTTTATATTTTATCTAGCATGTGTGAGTGTTTTACAGCAGGAAGCTTTCTGGATAATCTAGTTTGTCATACTGCCAGAAACAGAAGTAGCAAATGATAGCATCATGCCATAAAGATTAGTGGGATACGTTAAAAAGAAGCATCTCAAACCTGAAGAAAAACCATATTTTTCAGAGACTGATGAAGTCATGCAACACTAAATAAAGAATTTTACAAAGTGTTGTGAAATATGGTAATAAATATTTAGAAGCTTCTTTTAACATTTCTCATTTTAAAGCAAGGGCAAAAGACATAGCCACATCCACTGGGGAAATACTTATTCTTTCTGTCGCAGTTAAAATGGCTGAAACACAACAAAACAAAACAAAAAGCATGTGGTGAAAGCTAAAATGTATATCTTTGTCAGCAAATATTGTTGAATGATATATGGAAAGCATTATAGAAGAGTGAAGAAACAAATGCTGGAACAAATTACATAGTGTTGAAGGTTTGCTATATATTTGGATTAAATGCTGATGCTTCTAACACATTTCAGCTATGGTATTTTCTGGATTCTGCTTCCAATAAGAAAACACATGAAGGGCTTGTGTGGTGGGGGGGAGAGCTACCAAAAAAAGGACCAAATAACATTTTTTCTTTCAAAAATAAATAACTTTTTAGAAAAATTATGATGTTTAGGATATTTCCAGCAACTATTTGAATTGGAATTTTTAAAATTCCCCCAAAAATTTATAGATAAAGTACTCCACATGAAATGCATTCCCTCTATCATTCACAGGCAAGCTATTGCAGCAAAGATGGTGACGCTTTACAAAATCAAAGTGCTACAGGATAGGGGTGCCTGGGTGGTTTGGTCATTTAACCATCCAACTCTTGATTTTGGCTCAGGTCATGATCTCAGGGTTGTGAGATCAAAATGCCATATGAGGGTCCATGCTGGACATGGAGGCTGCTTGGGATTCATTCATTCTCTCTCTCTCTCTCTCTCTCTCCTCTCCCCACCAAACTACAGTGCTACAAAATATCATAGGTGAGATTAGCTTTATAAAAACAACATTTGAAAATGTAAGGGATTCTACACACCTTTATGGAAGGTAACTTTCTTAGATCAGATTCCCTGGGAAGAAGATTCTGAGAAAAATCACATACAGAAATTTTACTGGAGAGTCCCCTCAAGATCAACTATGGGGAAGTGTAAAAGGCAAGACTGAGCAGAGGGAGAAATTAAATTTAATTGGTCCTCAACCAATCCCATGGGCAGCACTGGGGTTGGGCTGTTGCTTTTTGTTCCACCTTGCAACAGGGTGTCTGAGCCTTTATATCCAGCCCTGGCCAGTCTTTAGATGAGAGCTGCCCCATGGAAAGGGGTGAGACACCTTTCCACTGAGTGCAATGCCTAGAGAATGACCTCTTGGACACCAACATAGTGGAAACATAGCAGTGCACCACAGCATCCAGTAAAACAATCACACAGAGAATTGCGGGTGACTGGGCAAATCCTACAAGAGCTGGCCGACTTAAAGATGAGTTTTTCCTTTTTCTCTAGCAACAAACAAACAAATAAATAAATAGATTCAGATGTGCTGACTTTTGCAGTTAGCGGGCATGAGAATTCCACCTACCACAAAATATTCAATCTAACAATATGTGAGAAAATAAACTACTACTTGAAAGGCATTTATGCTATGGAGATAGCTTTATGAAAGCAGAAGTTTGGAAGTGCTTCCATTATTACAAGTTATTGTTGCCAAAACTTACATAGCCCATAAAAACTCCAATACATGCACACTTAAGAAAGCTGGAAAATCATTTTAACTTGTTGATAGTTTCAGTGCATGTTAAATCAACATGTTAATCTTTTTAATTATAAATTTTCAATAGGTAAAAAATTCCCTAGTTTTTTAAACAAAAATATTGTATTAGGTTTAAAAGATAAATATTACAGTTTGGAATGCATACTCAAGGGTATGCTCTTTGTATTTGGGTTTACTTATTGCTGGAAGAACTTTTTCAAGTATGACATCCGTTAAAATCAAGTATCTAAATAAATGGAAAACATAGGTTTTTTTAATTTCTATACACATTGGGGCACCTGGGTGGCTCAGTGGGTTAAAGCCTCTGCCTTCGGCTCAGGTCATGATCCCAGGGTTCTGGGATCGAGCCCCACATTGGGCTCTCTGCTCCACAGGGAGCTGGCTTCCTCCTCTCTCTCTGCCTGCCTCTCTGCCTACTTGTGATCTCTGTCAAATAAGTAAATAAGAATCTTAAATTTCTACACACAAGCTTTTTTTTTTTTTAAGATTTTATTTATTTATTTGACAGAGAGAGACAAGTAGGCAGAAAGGCAGGCAGAGAGAGAGAGGGAAGTAGGCTCCCCACTGAGCAGAGAGCCCCGATACGGGGCTCCATCCCAGGACCCTGAGACCATGACCTGAGCCAAAGGCAGAGGCTTAACCCACAGAGCCACCCAGGTGCCCCTAAACACAAGATTTTAATTAGAGTAAAGCATCTGATCACTCAAAGATGTGAGGCTTAGAATTAAGGTCTTAACTCAGAACCAGGATAATTCATCAGCTCAAGGCTTCTGGGTTCCTACAATGCCCAAGTTAAAAAACACTCATTCTCTTCTTTCCACCACCCAGCTCCTAGGCTGTTATCCTCACTATCACTTAGCACAGTGGCCTCCAACTCTTTATCTTCATGTATCACCATTAGTAGAAACATTGTTGTGCACGGACCTCCATTTATTTATAAATTATATATATATGTGCTACTCTTCTGACAAATTATATTATGTAACACATACAAAAATAGAAATTAAAAAAGATCATTCTTGCCCAAAATGCATATGAGGAAATATCAGGTGACCTCCAATGAAGAGAGACTCTGCAACATAAGTGGCATCTCCTCTTCAAAAATGTCAAGTTCATTACAGACAAAGATTTAGAAATTTTTCCAGCTGGAGTAACAGCTAAATGCAATACATGATTCTGGACTGGACCTTGGACCCATAAGGGCAATTTTGGAGGAAACAGGCAAACTTTGAGTGGAATTTATGGATTAGATGGTCATGTTAGATAAATGTCAATTTCATAATTTTGATTTTTGCATGGTAAATACACTCTAAATATTAAGGAATTTCAGGGCACCATATGTGCAACATATTGTCAAGTAGTTCAGGGAAAAACAAAATCCACAGCAATATATATGTGTATATATCTGCATGTTTGCGTGTGTGTGTGTGTGTGTGTGTGTGCAGAGAGACAGAGAGTAAGAGAATGCAAAAATGCTAACTAGCAGAAAATCTTGATAAAATTCATACAGAAATCTATGGATCTTTCTACTACTTTTGCAACTTTTCTGTAAATTTAAAACTGTTTTAAAACAAGGTTAAAAATTTAATATAAACAAAAGAAACTCCTTTTAAAAGATGAGACTAAAGTAGAAACTAGTTTTAAAGTATTCCATCTATTAATGGTACAAAAAGAGGTATTTATTTTATTAAAACAATAACTTTTTAATATGAGAATATCTAAAATTCTAGTTACTTGTCCTGTCTTCTTATAAAACTGCTCCAGAAGAAAATCTTCAGTGATCTTTTTATTAGTAAAAAAAAAAAAAAGTTTCTAGTCTGTAAAACCAATCTCTCTTAAAAGATTCTATTTAGTAATTTAAAAGTAACTTTTTACTGATTAACATTTAATGTTTGAGAATTAATTAATCATAAGCAATTTAACAAATACATTTAATATCTATTCATAACCATTCAAAAGGTTTAACTTATTTCATTTAAGATAATGTTACAAAATAAAATAGAAATTATCTCCTAGAAGACACTCAAAATCTTGACCACCTTCTAACCATTTTCCACATTCCTGGTTCTCTCTCTTCCCTCTTAGTATCAAAATGGGGTGATATCCTCAGAATATGCAAGAGCTGAAACATTACACAGGGGGATGTGATGATAATAGTTTTAGCTGCAAAAAAACTGTTCTTCCTTAGACCTTCTCTCCATTCTGATCCCCATCTTCATTCTAATTCCCAAAGCACAATAAAATGATTATTTAGCTGTCAGTGTCACATAATAATCCCCTCTGCCTCCTTCATTCAGCCCACTGGCTGACTCACAAAGGGGAGCCTTCCATCCAGAATACAGAGGGGTGAGAGGATGGTGCACTGACTCAAGAAAAGTATATGAAGAATGAATATACAATCACTTTCATTATCCACTCAAAATGCACATATAGAGAGATGATTTTTCATTCAATTATTTCACCAGCATGTAATACAAGTTGTAGTGAGGGTTGTGTAATTTTGAATTAAGTTTCTTGAATAACATTGTAGCACGTCCCCCCACAGCACAGCCCTCAAACACAGGGAGCCATTTAATGTAGGTACTCACAAACAGCCCAGCTCCCCCCAAAGTCTGTCACAAATCTACTGCATACACGATGTTGCTGAGTACTGCGTTCTATATACGGAATTAGCTGAAAGAGAAAGCCATGTAGAAGAAGGCAGTCTGCCCATGTATGAGTAATGAACCTTCAGCAACATCCGTGAATACTCAACCATGGGCATACAAGATCAAAGTTCCTTTGGGAATTCTCTCACAGATGTGGACAAACTAAAAATATTGAACACAAAAGAGCCACTTTTGCTGCAAATAGAAAGGCCTCATTATTATGAACAGGCAGTATGATTTGGCTGAGTTAAGATTGTTTCACTTGTCATATCATCAATTTGCATAACTTACTATATGCAAAAATGGTAACAAGAAAGTCAAAGATTTTTGTCAATGATTGTTCTTTCCCTGACATAAGAACTTGGTGATATAACAAGATAAAGAAGTGGACTACAATGTTTAACAAAGAACCTGGCCAGAACTGCCGTGCTCTTACAGGTGTCAAGACATCACATACGAAACTAGAAGATACCAGTTATGCGATATAGCAAAACGCAGAAAAATTTGAATTTCTTTAAATATTTATTTATTTATTAGAGAGACAGGGAATGCCTGCATGAGTAGAGGGAGATGTAGAGGGAGAGGGGGAGAGAGAATCTCAAGCAGACTCCCTGCTGAGCATGGAAATCCATGACATGGGGCTCAATCTCAGACCCTGAGATCATGACCTGAGCTGAAACCAAGAGCTGGAGGCTTAACTGATTGAGTCACTCAGGTGCCCCCCAAATTTGAATTTTCTACTTCAATAGCAAAAGGGTAGGAAAAGATACAAACCCCACAGACTGTTCCTTATGTTTACTAATGCTCTTGAGCCAAAGACCAGGGGGAGCATGGGTAGTTGAAAAAGCTGGGTCTCTTGACTTGTTGCAGTAATGGAGAACATACCTCTAGGGAACCACAGGTCATCTCACTGAAAGGCATTATTAGAAGGGCTTTAATAAAGGATTTGGGCTTGTGTTAGTTAGGTGATGTGAGGGAGAACTCCAGAAAGTAGGGCTTTGCTCTGGATTGGATGTTATCAGGATGTGGGTAATTCTATGTTTGAGTATCTTCATAATTCTATATGGAAGCTAAGAAGAATGGAATGAGACTAAGGCTGTTGTTGGTAAAGAAGCAGCAACCATTCCCATCCACCAGGATATGGGAGATGTTTGGTTGTTTTCATGGTTTGGAAGTCGTTCATGTTTTCCCCTGTGCTCACACATGGTTACTAAGTGGTCTTGTTTTTGTCTTGATCTGCCATGGTCACACAGTGGTCTTGTCAAGGGTTGTTTGCGTTCCCCAGAATGCCGGGGCCTCAGTCTGTATTCCAGGACTGTTCCTGGCTATCCAAATCTGCTTCTCTCTTTCTCACACTGATAAAAGTGTGTAAATGCTCCAGGAAAACTTCTGGGAATACTCAGTGCTCAAGAGTGGAATGGCTTTTAAATAAAAATATATCCTAGTATTCACAAGAGGTGTACTAGGCAAATGTGGAATAAGAAATTATGAAATAGAAAACAGTTCAAGAGGTCATTGGATCCATCTTCTTGCTTCCAGGATGGATTTCTCTATCTCACTTTAAAAGCTCCTCATTTAAAAATTACACAGTTTCTATTTGACAGGTCTATTACTATATGAAGTAATCCCAAATTCTCCCTCATTAAGTTGTAAGATGATTTCTTCTTTCCTTCTCTGTGGAGATAGAAGACAAGCAGCCAATAACCTCTTCACTCTAAAAATAAAATCTTTGCCTTTCCTTCTCTGGCAGAAGTAGCCTCTATTCCCAAAGGAGCTATTATAATATCTCAAATTGGTCTGTGACTCTTCCTCTGCTGCTCCCAGCTCAGCAGATGCCCCGATCATGTCTTAACTGGAACACTATAGTAGCTTCCTAATGGGTCTCTCTCCTTCATTCTGGCACTGCTCCCCACCTCCTTCCACACTGCTGCCAGAGTGGTCTCCGAGCTCATTTCACTAATGTATATTTGGCCTTCCCATTTTTTTAAAGGCAAAATCCAAACTCCTTAATATCACCCAGAAGACTGTGACTTACTGGCCTACATCCACAGCACAATCATATTCAGCCACACTGATTCTTCTCTGTACTCCGGCCACACTAAACATCTTTCAGGCATGGGAAATCCATGGTCCTCCAACCCCAAGGCCTTAACATGTTCTCTTCCTGAAATGCTCTTTTTTACCCCCTGCTCTACCCAACTAACTTCTATTTCTCTTCTGGATCTCATTTTAAACACCCTAACAACCACCCCTAAAAGAAACGAGATCCCCCATTAGCTGTTTCCTTTGCACTCTGCACTTCAGCTAGCATAGATTACAATCATAATTCACTAACCGGACATGAGCAGAGACAATCCCTGTCTTATTCACCACCATTTCCTCAGGGCCTGTGGGCATAATGCCTTTATTGGATAGGCATTCAATACATACTTGTTAAACAAATTAAAAAAAAAAACACAATAACTTATGGGCTGGGCCCTCTTTAATTTCTATACATTATTTTTTTAAACTAGAAAAAGCACTCAAAAGTGATCTAACATTCTGAATACAGCCAACAGAATTGCATCCAAGACCCTTAGGTCCAATTCACATTAGAAATAATACAGCCGGGGGAGGAGTCAAGATGGCGGAGAAGTAGCAGGCTGAGACTACTTCAGGTAGCAGGAGATCAGCTAGATAGCTTATCTAAAGATTGCAAACACCTACAAATCCAACAGGAGATCGAAGAGAAGAAGAACAGCAACTCTAGAAACAGAAAATCAACCACTTTCTGAAAGGTAGGACGGGCAGAGAAGTGAATCCAAAGCG